>NW_028259461.1:11444389-11476865 GCF_056163025.1 Triticum urartu | reverse complement strand
TTGACTATTGCATGGGAACAGATTCATGTTAGAAGTATTTTTCCTTTCCAATATTTTTCTATTGGGGGTTCTCTCATTCCTTTTATTGAGCACAATGATGCGAATCGGGCTTTAATGAGTTCTAATATGCAGCGCCAAGCAGTTCCGCTTTCTCGGTCCGAGAAATGCATTGTTGGAACTGGATTGGAACGCCAAACAGCTCTAGATTCGAGGGTTTCCATTATAGCCGAACGCGAGGGAAAGATCATTTCTACTGATAGTCATAAGATACTTTTATCAAGTAGTGGGAAGACTATAAGTATTCCTTTAGTTAACCACCGTCGCTCTAACAAAAATACTTGTATGCACCAAAAACCCCGGGTTCCACGGGGTAAATCCATTAAAAAAGGACAAATTTTAGCAGAAGGAGCTGCTACAATTGGGGGCGAACTTGCTTTAGGAAAAAACGTATTAGTAGCTTATATGCCATGGGAAGGTTACAATTTTGAAGACGCAGTACTAATTAGCGAACGTTTGGTATATGAAGATATTTATACCTCTTTTCACATCCGGAAATATGAAATTCAGACGGATACGACAAGCCAGGGCTCCGCTGAAAAAATCACTAAAGAAATACCACATCTAGAAGAACATTTACTCCGCAATTTGGACAGAAATGGAGTTGTTAGGTTGGGATCCTGGGTAGAAACTGGTGATATTTTAGTAGGTAAATTAACGCCTCAGATAGCGAGCGAATCATCTTATATCGCGGAAGCTGGATTATTACGGGCCATATTTGGCCTTGAGGTTTCCACTTCAAAAGAAACTTCTCTGAAATTACCTATAGGTGGAAGAGGGCGCGTTATCGATGTGAAATGGATCCAAAGGGACCCGCTCGACATAATGGTTCGTGTATATATTTTACAGAAACGTGAAATCAAAGTTGGGGATAAAGTAGCCGGAAGACATGGGAATAAAGGGATCATTTCCAAAATTTTGCCTAGGCAAGATATGCCCTATTTGCAAGATGGAACACCCGTTGATATGGTCTTCAATCCCTTAGGAGTACCCTCCCGAATGAATGTGGGACAAATATTTGAAAGCTCGCTCGGATTAGCGGGGGATCTGCTAAAGAAACATTATAGAATAGCACCCTTTGATGAGAGATATGAGCAAGAGGCTTCAAGAAAACTTGTGTTTTCAGAATTATATGAAGCCAGTAAAGAAACAAAAAATCCATGGGTATTTGAACCCGAGTACCCGGGAAAAAGCAGAATATTTGATGGAAGAACAGGCGACCCCTTTGAGCAACCTGTTCTAATAGGGAAGTCCTATATCTTAAAATTAATTCATCAAGTTGATGAGAAAATTCATGGGCGTTCTACTGGGCCCTACTCACTTGTTACACAACAACCGGTTAGAGGAAGAGCCAAGCAAGGGGGACAACGAGTAGGAGAAATGGAAGTTTGGGCTTTAGAAGGATTTGGTGTTGCTCATATTTTACAAGAGATACTTACTTATAAATCTGACCATCTTATAGCTCGCCAAGAAATACTTAATGCTACGATCTGGGGAAAAAGAATACCTAATCATGAGGATCCTCCAGAATCTTTTCGAGTGCTCGTTCGAGAACTACGATCTTTGGCTCTAGAACTGAATCATTTCCTTGTATCTGAAAAAGAACTTCCAGGTTAATAGGGAGGAAGTTTGATCGGAATAAATATAAATTCTTTTCTTATTTCTATTTTATGATTGACCAATATAAACATCAACAACTTCAAATTGGACTCGTTTCCCCTCAACAAATAAAGGCTTGGGCTAACAAAAACCTACCTAATGGAGAAGTCGTTGGCGAAGTCACAAGGCCCTCTACTTTTCATTATAAAACCGATAAACCAGAAAAAGATGGATTGTTTTGCGAAAGAATCTTTGGACCCATAAAAAGCGGGATTTGCGCTTGTGGCAATTCTCGAGCGAGCGGAGCTGAAAACGAAGACGAAAGATTTTGCCAAAAATGCGGGGTCGAATTTGTGGATTCTCGGATACGAAGATATCAAATGGGATACATCAAACTCGCATGTCCCGTGACTCATGTGTGGTATTTGAAAGGTCTTCCTAGTTATATCGCGAATCTTTTAGATAAACCTCTTAAGAAGTTGGAGGGCCTAGTATACGGCGATTTCTCTTTTGCTAGGCCCAGCACTAAAAAACCCACTTTTTTACGATTACGAGGTTTATTCGAAGAGGAAATTGCATCCTGTAACCACAGCATTTCTCCCTTTTTTTCTACCCCAGGCTTTGCAACATTTCGAAATCGGGAAATTGCGACAGGAGCAGGTGCTATTAGAGAACAATTAGCAGATTTGGATTTGCGAATTATTATAGAGAATTCTTTGGTCGAATGGAAGGAATTAGAAGACGAGGGGTATAGTGGAGATGAGTGGGAAGATAGAAAAAGACGAATAAGAAAAGTTTTTTTGATTAGACGCATGCAATTGGCGAAACATTTTATTCAAACAAATGTAGAACCAGAATGGATGGTTTTGTGCTTATTACCGGTTCTTCCTCCCGAATTGAGACCTATTGTTTATAGGTCTGGAGATAAAGTAGTGACTTCAGACATTAATGAACTTTATAAGAGAGTTATCCGTCGGAACAACAATCTTGCCTATCTATTAAAAAGAAGTGAATTAGCGCCAGCAGATTTAGTAATGTGCCAGGAAAAATTGGTACAAGAAGCCGTGGATACACTTCTTGATAGTGGGTCCCGCGGGCAACCGACGAGGGATGGTCACAATAAAGTATACAAATCACTTTCAGATGTAATTGAAGGTAAAGAGGGAAGGTTTCGCGAGACTCTGCTTGGGAAACGGGTCGATTACTCGGGGCGTTCTGTCATTGTTGTGGGTCCTTCGCTTTCATTACATCAATGTGGATTACCTCTAGAGATAGCAATAAAGCTTTTTCAGCTATTTGTAATTCGCGATTTAATCACGAAACGCGCCACTTCTAATGTAAGGATTGCTAAAAGGAAAATTTGGGAAAAAGAACCCATTGTATGGGAAATACTTCAAGAAGTTATGCGGGGACATCCTGTACTGTTAAATAGAGCACCTACCCTGCATAGATTAGGCATACAGGCCTTTCAACCCACTTTAGTAGAGGGGCGTACTATTTCTTTACACCCATTAGTGTGTAAGGGTTTCAATGCGGACTTTGATGGAGATCAAATGGCTGTTCATCTACCTTTATCCTTGGAAGCTCAGGCAGAAGCCCGTTTACTTATGTTTTCTCATATGAATCTCTTATCTCCCGCTATTGGGGATCCTATTTGCGTACCAACCCAAGACATGCTTATCGGGCTTTATGTATTAACGATTGGAAAGCGTCGAGGTATTTGTGCAAATAGATATAATAGTTGCAGAAACTACCCAAATCTAAAAGTAAATTACAATAATAATAATAATTTTAAATATAGGAAAGATAAAGAACCCCATTTTTCTAGTTCTTATGATGCACTGGGAGCTTATAGACAAAAACTAATCAGTTTAGATAGTCCCTTGTGGCTACGATGGAACCTGGATCAACGCGTCATTGGGTCAAGAGAAGTTCCGATTGAAGTTCAATATGAATCTTTGGGGACTTATCATGAGATTTATGCCCACTATCTAATAATGGGAAATAGAAAAAAAGAAATTCGTTCGATATACATTCGAACCACTCTTGGTCATATTTCTTTTTATAGAGAAATAGAGGAAGCCATACAAGGATTTAGTCAGGCCTATTCATACACTACCTAAACAAGAAAGTTAGATTCGGCGATGCCCCTCCCCTTTCGGGGGGCATTCCGATTTCCCTAGTATCATCATTATTTGCCACGCGAATCCAGATTGAGATTGAGGCAATTAAGTTAATTAAATTTTCGAATCACTGACTCAGGCCCATTGTCGAATCCTACTCAGCAATTGTCGAATCCTACTCAGCCGAAAAGGGGGTACTTATGTATGGCGGAACGGGCCAATCTGGTCTTTCATAATAAAGAGATAGACGGAACTGGTATGAAACGACTTATTAGCAGATTAATAGATCATTTTGGAATGGGATATACATCCCATATACTGGATCAACTAAAGACTCTGGGCTTCCATCAAGCCACTACTACATCGATTTCGTTAGGAATCGAGGATCTTTTAACAATACCCTCTAAGGGATGGTTAGTCCAAGACGCGGAACAACAGAGTTTTCTTTTGGAGAAACACTATTATTATGGGGCTGTACACGCGGTAGAAAAATTACGCCAATCTGTTGAGATATGGTATGCGACAAGTGAATATTTGAAACAAGAAATGAATTCAAATTTTCGGATAACGGATCCTTCTAATCCAGTCTATCTAATGTCTTTTTCAGGAGCCAGAGGAAATGCATCTCAAGTACACCAATTAGTAGGTATGAGAGGATTAATGTCGGACCCTCAAGGACAAATGATTGATTTACCTATTCAAAGCAATTTACGCGAGGGACTTTCTTTGACAGAATATATAATTTCCTGCTATGGAGCCCGCAAAGGGGTTGTAGATACTGCTGTGCGAACAGCAGATGCTGGATATCTTACACGTAGACTTGTTGAAGTAGTTCAACATATTATTGTGCGTAGAAGAGATTGTGGTACTATCCGAGGTATTTCTGTAAGTCCTCAAAATGGGATGACGGAAAAACTTTTTGTCCAAACACTAATTGGTCGTGTATTAGCAGACGATATATATATCGGTTCACGATGCATTGCCGCGCGAAATCAAGATATTGGAATTGGATTAGTCAATCGATTCATAACTGCCTTTCGAGCACAACCATTTCGAGCACAACCAATATATATTAGAACCCCCTTTACTTGCCGAAGCACTTCTTGGATCTGTCAATTATGCTATGGCCGGAGTCCTACTCATAGTGATCTGGTCGAATTGGGAGAAGCCGTAGGTATTATTGCAGGTCAATCAATTGGGGAGCCAGGGACTCAACTAACATTAAGAACTTTTCATACTGGCGGAGTATTCACAGGGGGTACTGCCGACCTTGTACGATCCCCTTCGAATGGAAAAATAAAATTCAATGAGAATTTGGTTCACCCCACACGTACCCGTCATGGGCAGCCTGCTTTTCTATGTTATATAGACTTGCATGTAACTATTCAGAGTCAAGATATTCTATATAGTGTGAATATTCCCTCAAAAAGCTTGATTCTAGTGCAAAATGATCAATATGTAAAATCCGAACAAGTAATTGCGGAGATTCGTGCCGGAACGTCCACTTTACATTTTAAAGAAAGGGTACAAAAGCATATTTATTCTGAATCAGACGGCGAAATGCACTGGAGTACTGATGTTTACCATGCGCCCGAATATCAATATGGTAATCTTCGCCGATTACCAAAAACAAGCCATTTATGGATATTGTCAGTAAGTATGTGCAGATCCAGTATAGCGTCTTTTTCACTCCACAAGGATCAAGATCAAATGAATACTTATGGTAAAAAAGATAGGGAAATTCTTGATTATTCAACGTCGGATCGAATCATGTCCAATGGCCATTGGAATTTTATCTATCCTTCTATTTTTCAAGATAATTCAGATTTGTTGGCGAAAAAGCGAAGAAATAGGTTCGTCATTCCATTACAATATCATCAAGAACAAGAGAAAGAACTAATATCCTGTTTTGGGATTTCGATTGAAATCCCCCTTATGGGTGTTTTACGTAGAAATACTATTTTTGCTTATTTTGACGATCCCCGATACAGAAAAGATAAAAAGGGTTCAGGAATTGTTAAATTTAGATATAGGACCCTAGAAGAAGAATATAGGACTCGAGCGGAAGACTCAGAAGAGGAATATGAGACCCTAGAAGACGAATACAGGACCCGAGAGGACGAATATGAATATGAAACCCTAGAAGAATCTAAATATGGAATCCTAGAAGACGAATACGAATATGAAACCCTAGAAGACGAATATGGGAGCCCAGAAAACGAATATGGGAACCCAGAGAACGAATATAGGACTTTAGAGAAAGACTCAGAAGAGGAATATGGGAGCCCAGAGAGCAAATATAGGACCCAAGAGGACGAATATGGAACTCTAGAGGAAGACTCAGAAGACGAATATGGCAGCCCCGGGGAAAGCGCAGAGGAAAAATATGGTACTTTAGAGGAAGACTCAGAAGAAGATTCAGAGGACGAATACGAGAGCCCAGAGGAAGATTCCATCTTAAAAAAAGAGGGTTTGATTGAGCATCGAGGAACAAAAGAATTTAGTCTAAAATACCAAAAAGAAGTAGATCGGTTTTTTTTCATTCTTCAAGAACTTCATATCTTGCCGAGATCTTCATCCCTAAAGATACTTGACAATAGTATTATTGGAGTGAATACACAACTCACAAAAAATACAAGAAGTCGACTAGGCGGACTGGTCCGAGTGAAGAGAAAAAAAAGCCATACGGAACTCAAAATATTTTCCGGAGATATTCATTTTCCTGAAGAGGCGGATAAGATATTAGGTGGCTGTTTGATACCGCCAGAAAGACAAAAAAAAGATTCTAAGGAATCAAAAAAAAGGAAAAATTGGGTCTATGTTCAACGGAAAAAAATTCTCAAGAGCAAGGAAAAGTATTTTGTTTCCGTTCGCCCTACAGTGGCATATGAAATGGACGAAGGAAGAAATTTAGCAACACTTTTCCCGCAGGATCTCTTGCAAGAAGAAAATAATCTCCAAATTCGACTTGTCAATTTTATTTCTCATGAAAATAGCAAGTTAACTCAAAGAATTTATCACACAAATAGTCAATTTGTTAGAACTTGCTTAGTAGTGAATTGGGAACAAGAAGAAAAAGAAAAGGCTGGTGCTTCCCTTGTTGAGGTAAGAGCAAATGATCTTATTCGCGATTTCCTAAGAATTGAGTTAGTCAAGTCCACTATTTCGTATACACGAAAAAGGTATGGTAGGACAAGTGCAGGACCGATTCCCCATAATAGGTTAGATCGCGCCAATATCAATTCTTTTTATTCCAAGGCGAAGATTGAATCACTTAGCCAACATCCAGAAGCTATTGGCACTTTGTTGAATCGAAATAAAGAATACCACTCTTTGATGATTTTGTCGGCATCCAACTGTTCTCGAATTGGTTTATTCAAGAATTCAAAACATCCCAATGCGATAAAAGAATGGAATCCTAG
Organism: Triticum urartu; assembly: GCF_056163025.1. Lineage (NCBI taxonomy): Eukaryota > Viridiplantae > Streptophyta > Magnoliopsida > Poales > Poaceae > Triticum > Triticum urartu. Next base: position 11,469,664 of record NW_028259461.1, on the reverse strand, counting down.
AATTCCTATTCGAGAAATTTTTGGGCCCTTAGGCGCTATTGTAGCTAGTATATCGCATTTTTCTTCATCTTACTATTTACTAACGCATAATAAAATCCTGTTAAAAAAATATTTGTTCGTTGACAATTTAAAACAAACCTTCCAAGTACTTCAAGAACTTAAATACTCTTTAATAGATGAAAATAAAAGGATTTCTAATTTCGATAGTAACATAATGTTGGATCCATTCCTTTTGAATTGTCACTTTGTCCATCATGATTCTTGGGAAGAGACATTGGCAATAATTCACCTTGGACAATTTATTTGTGAAAATGTATGTCTATTTAAATCGCACATAAAAAAATCCGGTCAAATTTTCATTGTAAATATGAATTCCTTTGTTATAAGAGCAGCTAAACCTTATTTGGCCACTACAGGAGCAACTGTTAATGGTCATTATGGAGAAATCCTTTACAAGGGAGATAGGTTAGTTACGTTTATATATGAAAAATCGAGATCTAGTGACATAACGCAAGGTCTTCCAAAAGTGGAACAAATCTTTGAAGCGCGTTCAATTGATTCATTATCCCCGAATCTCGAAAGGAGAATTGAGGATTGGAATGAGCGTATACCAAGAATTCTTGGGGTCCCTTGGGGATTCTTGATTGGAGCTGAGCTAACCATAGCCCAAAGTCGTATCTCTTTGGTTAATAAAATCCAAAAGGTTTATCGATCCCAAGGGGTACAGATCCATAATAGACATATAGAGATTATTATACGCCAAGTAACATCAAAAGTGCGGGTTTCCGAAGATGGAATGTCTAATGTTTTTTCGCCTGGGGAATTAATCGGACTATTGCGAGCGGAACGAGCAGGACGAGCTTTGGATGAATCGATCTATTATCGGGCAATCTTATTGGGAATAACAAGGGCTTCCCTGAATACCCAAAGTTTCATATCTGAAGCAAGTTTTCAAGAAACTGCTCGAGTTTTAGCAAAAGCTGCCCTACGAGGTCGCATTGATTGGTTGAAAGGCTTGAAAGAAAACGTAGTTCTGGGGGGGATTATACCTGTTGGTACCGGATTCCAAAAATTTGTGCATCGTTCCCCACAAGACAAGAACCTTTATTTCGAAATAAAAAAAAAAAATCTATTCGCGTCGGAAATGAGAGATTTTTTGTTTCTCCATACAGAATTAGTTTCTTCAGATTCTGACGTAACAAACAATTTTTATGAGACATAAGAACCCCCATAAAAATATTTTTTACTTTACTAGACTTTTGAACTTAGAACACTAACAGGTCAAATTTTAGATTTTTAAGATTTTTATTTTAATAAGTAAAACAAGTCAGTTAATTCATTAAGGTGGTTATGTTTATACCATGTATCAATGGCCAACTCTTATCTTAGTACAAGGTTCTCTCGGAACAATTATTATTTATTTCAAGCTATTTCGGATCTTTCTTAATCTTCAAAAAGAACTAAATTCCGTAATGGAATGGTAGGATTAAAAAAAAGGAAGTGTGGAAAAAATGACAAGAAGATATTGGAACATTAATTTGAAAGAGATGATAGAAGCAGGAGTTCATTTTGGTCATGGTATTAAGAAATGGAATCCTAAAATGGCCCCTTACATTTCGGCAAAGCGTAAAGGTACTCATATTATAAATCTCGCTAGAACGGCTCGTTTTTTATCAGAAGCTTGTGATTTAGTTTTTGATGCAGCAAGTCAGGGAAAAAGTTTCTTAATTGTTGGTACCAAAAAAAGAGCAACAGATTTAGTAGCATCAGCTGCAATAAGGGCTCGTTGTCATTATGTTAATAAAAAGTGGTTCAGTGGTATGTTAACGAATTGGTCGATTACGAAAACTAGACTTTCTCAATTTAGAGACTTAAGAGCAGAAGAAAAAATGGGAAAATTCCACCATCTCCCAAAAAGAGATGTGGCAATCTTGAAGAGAAAATTATCTACTTTGCAAAGGTATCTCGGCGGGATCAAATATATGACGAGATTGCCAGACATTGTGATCGTCCTTGATCAGCAAAAAGAGTATATAGCTCTTCGGGAATGTGCCATTTTGGGGATTCCTACTATTTCTTTAGTCGATACAAATTGTGACCCGGATCTCGCGAATATATCGATTCCAGCCAACGATGACACTATGACTTCAATTCGATTGATTCTTAACAAATTAGTATTTTCAATTTGTGAGGGCCGTTCTCTCTATATAAGAAATCGTTGATTAAGAATATATAGTGAATTCTTGGGCAACTGCGTAAATTTATGGAATCACTTACTTTACTATATCTTTTTTTTTGCATAGAATTTTTTTTGCATAGAAAAAAGAAGGGGAATATTGATATATATTAGAGGGTATTGATATATATTATGATCTGATGTGCTTTCTTGGTATCCTAAATATAAGATTAATACTTCAAGTTGCTGAGTTGAGAAAGAGATGGTTGAATCAAAAGAATTCCTTTTTTGAAGTTCAATTTTTATCAGAGGACAATATGAATATTATACCTTGTTCCATTAAAACACTCAAGGGGTTATACGATATATCGGGTGTAGAAGTAGGCCAACACTTCTATTGGCAAATAGGAGGTTTCCAAATTCATGCCCAAGTACTCATCACTTCTTGGGTCGTAATTACTATCTTGCTAGGTTCAGTTGTCATAGCTGTTCGGAATCCACAAACCATCCCGACCGACGGTCAGAATTTTTTTGAATATGTCCTTGAGTTTATTCGAGACTTGAGCAAAACTCAGATTGGAGAAGAATATGGTCCCTGGGTTCCCTTTATTGGAACTATGTTCCTTTTTATTTTTGTTTCGAATTGGTCGGGTGCTCTTTTACCTTGGAAAATTATAGAGTTACCCCATGGGGAATTAGCAGCGCCCACGAATGATATAAATACTACTGTTGCTTTAGCTTTACTCACGTCAGCGGCATATTTTTATGCTGGTCTTAGCAAAAAAGGATTGAGCTATTTCGAGAAATATATTAAACCAACTCCAATCCTTTTACCAATTAACATCCTAGAAGATTTCACAAAACCATTATCGCTTAGCTTTCGACTTTTCGGGAATATATTGGCGGATGAATTAGTCGTTGTTGTTCTTGTTTCTTTAGTCCCCTTAGTAATCCCTATACCGGTCATGTTTCTTGGATTATTTACAAGCGGTATTCAAGCTCTTATTTTTGCAACATTAGCCGCAGCCTATATAGGTGAATCCATGGAGGGTCATCATTGAATTGACTCTTTTTGGAAATAGTATTTTTTTTTTTTGCAGCTTAGCTCAATTCATGCATGGTTCCAGATAATCTGCTTGGTTGCAAAAAAATAGTTAGAAATGCGTATGAATATATAGCCTAGAGTTGTAGGAGAGAGAATAGAATAGACTATATTATGGAATTTTCAAAGTATATATGCATTAAGGAGGGTGGAGTCAGGCTAGATCTATACTATAATATCCTTAATGTCTATAAGTGGAGTCCTCTTTTATGCAGGTTTCCACTTTAAGCAATGATTTTAGAATCCGATTCAATAGAAAATGAGAAAATATGCAAACAAAATAGAAGAAACAAATGTATATATATAGGATATTATATTATATATTCCTAGGTTAGATTCATTATCTAATCCGATATATGGATATGGAATTCCCTTCTATGTAGTTCGGACAATTCACATTATCATTTCAATTTGATTTCAATTTGTACTTTTTAGTTACTTTACTTCTCCCCAATAGAGCTTAGAAGTAAGAATTTATTGGTTGATTGTATCCTTAACCATTTCTTTTTTTTGACACGAGGAACTACTCACCATGAATCCACTAATTGCTGCTGCTTCTGTTATTGCTGCTGGATTGGCCGTAGGGCTTGCTTCTATTGGACCTGGAGTTGGTCAAGGTACTGCTGCAGGACAAGCTGTAGAAGGTATTGCGAGACAGCCAGAAGCAGAAGGTAAAATACGAGGTACTTTATTGCTTAGTCTAGCTTTTATGGAAGCTTTAACAATTTATGGACTAGTTGTGGCACTAGCGCTTTTATTTGCGAACCCTTTTGTTTAATCTTAAAAAAAAAATTCTTTCGATTTCGATTAGATACTTTTTTCTTTTTTTAGTAAATTGGTATTTGCTTCCACAATTCCAATTATATCAATACTTTATTTAATTTACTCCTATTTATTACTCCTGGAATTATCTATTTATCGGGACAGATAATACCCCATTCTAGGAAGGGCTGAGTTGAGTATTATTAATTTAGAAGATATGCTCACCTTCTTATTTCCCGTCCTTAGTTTAGGAAAGTGGAAAGTTTTTTCCTTTTATTTTAGGAATTTTGGGAACAGAACATTTCAACAAAGGAAGTCTTTCACCGGTCAAACAAGACGTAAGACTTAATCTAAAAGAAATTACTAGATTGAATCTATTTGCATTAAAAAAACCGATCAAAAAAGGGCGAGCGAAGTAAGTGATCGAAAAACTTTGTTCTTTGTTCGTCCTATCTATAAGAGGAGAGCATATGAAAAATGTAACCCATTCTTTCGTTTTTTTAGCTCACTGGCCATCCGCTGGCAGTTTCGGGCTTAATACCGATATTTTAGCAACAAATCTAATAAATCTAACTGTAGTGGTTGGTGTTTTGATTTTTTTTGGAAAGGGAGTGTGTGCGAGTTGTCTATTTCAAGAATAGATTGGATCTATCCGGCTGCACTTTATAATATTTTTTAGTATTTTTCGGATAAATAAGAAAAGGGTGCACGATCTCGACGAATTACTTCTGAATAAATTCAGAAATCATATGGAAGAACCATAGCATTTCGCGACTCATTGGTAAATCAACTTTGATTCTCTATAAACCAAGAATGTGAGACCATTAACACGGTTAAAGCTAAACTGCTTGAAGTCCAGGCAAAAAGAGGTACTCTTTCTACAACTATATTAGTATTAGTACCAATTTAAACGGGAAATAGCTAATGTAAAATTTATCTGATATAGAACACTCATATCGATAAAATGGTTTGAACTATTTACTAGAAAAAAAAGGGGGCACCCTGCCCTTTTTTAACCAATGCCGAATCGACGACCTATGTATAAAAAAGAGAAATTTTTTGGATTTGAAGAAAAAAAAAATAAAAAAGAATTCTATTAATTTTCATTTTCCATTTATTTAGTTAGTTTTTCTTAATGAAATTGAAATTATTAACTAGAGGGCAAATAAAAATAAAGAAACAACTTTGCTGACCATGATATATTTTTATCTAGGCGGAAGAGTCCTCTTAATATTTATCTAGTCTTATATAGGTTTCGGTATATTGAAATATAAACATAAAAAAGAAGATAGAGGATAGGCTCATTACTTAAAAAAAAGATATGGAAATAGCTATAGAAAAAAAAAAAGGAGCGTGAGAGCCAAATGAATCGAAAGATTCATGTTTGGTTCGGGAAGAGATCATAAAAGTTGTAAACTTACAAAATAATCTACTTTCATTAAAAGATTTATTAGATAATCGAAAACAGAGGATCTTGAGTACTATTCGAAATTCAGAAGAATTGCGTAGAGGGACCATTGAGCAACTCGAAAAAGCTCGGATTCGATTACAGAAAGTCGAACTAGAAGCGGATGAGTATCGAATGAATGGATACTCTGAGATAGAACGAGAAAAAGCAAATTTGATTAATGCTACTTCTATTAGTTTGGAACAATTGGAAAAGTCTAAAAACGAAACCCTTTATTTTGAAAAACAAAGGGCAATGAATCAGGTCCGACAGCGGGTTTTCCAACAGGCCGTACAAGGAGCTCTAGGAACTCTGAATAGTTGTTTGAATACCGAGTTACATTTCCGTACGATTCGTGCTAATATTGGCATTCTCGGGTCCCTGGAATGGAAGAAATAATTAAATTAATTAGGCCTTGAACTTCTACTTTCGTTTAGAATTTAGGCATTATTTTTCCCCTTGCTTCCGAAAAAAGAGTCAAGAAACACTAATGGCAACCCTTCGAGTCGACGAAATTCATAAAATTCTCCGCGAACGTATTGAACAATATAATAGGAAAGTAGGGATTGAGAATATAGGTCGCGTAGTTCAAGTGGGGGATGGGATTGCTCGTATTATAGGTCTTGGTGAAATAATGTCAGGTGAATTAGTCGAATTTGCAGAAGGTACTAGGGGTATTGCTCTGAATTTGGAATCCAAAAATGTTGGGATTGTATTAATGGGCGATGGGTTGATGATACAAGAGGGAAGTTTTGTAAAAGCAACAGGAAGAATTGCTCAGATACCCGTGAGTGAGGCTTACTTGGGTCGTGTTGTAAATGCTCTGGCTAAACCTATTGATGGGAAAGGCGAAATTATAGCTTCCGAATCTCGCTTAATTGAATCTCCTGCTCCAAGTATAATTTCCAGGCGTTCCGTATACGAACCTCTTCAAACAGGGCTTATTGCTATCGATTCGATGATCCCTATAGGGCGCGGTCAGCGAGAGTTAATTATTGGGGACAGACAGACTGGCAAAACAGCAGTAGCCACAGATACAATTCTCAATCAAAAAGGGCAAGGTGTAATATGTGTTTATGTAGCTATCGGTCAAAGAGCATCCTCCGTAGCTCAAGTAGTAACTACTTTCCATGAGGAGGGGGCCATGGAATACACTATTGTAGTAGCTGAAATGGCGGATTCACCTGCTACATTACAATACCTCGCTCCTTATACGGGAGCAGCCCTGGCTGAGTATTTTATGTACCGCGAACGGCATACTTTAATAATTTATGATGATCTCTCCAAACAGGCACAAGCTTATCGCCAAATGTCCCTTCTATTAAGAAGACCTCCCGGACGTGAGGCTTATCCAGGGGATGTTTTTTATTTGCATTCACGCCTTTTAGAAAGAGCCGCTAAATTAAATTCTCTTTTAGGCGAAGGAAGTATGACCGCTTTACCAATAGTTGAGACTCAATCTGGAGACGTTTCCGCCTATATTCCTACTAATGTAATCTCCATTACAGATGGACAAATATTCTTATCTGCGGATCTATTCAATGCCGGAATTCGACCCGCTATTAATGTGGGTATTTCTGTTTCCAGAGTAGGATCCGCGGCTCAAATTAAAGCCATGAAACAAGTAGCTGGCAAATCAAAATTGGAACTAGCGCAATTCGCAGAGTTACAAGCCTTTGCACAATTCGCCTCTGCTCTCGATAAAACAAGTCAGAATCAATTGGCAAGGGGTCGACGATTAAGGGAATTGCTTAAACAATCCCAGGCAAATCCTCTCCCAGTGGAAGAGCAGATAGCTACTATTTATACCGGAACAAGAGGATATCTTGATTCGTTAGAAATTGAACAGGTAAATAAATTTCTGGATGAGTTACGTAAACATCTAAAAGATACTAAACCTCAATTCCAAGAAATTATATCTTCTAGCAAGACATTCACCGAGCAAGCGGAAATCCTTTTGAAGGAAGCTATTCAGGAACAGCTGGAACGGTTTTCTCTTCAGTAACAAATAAATTTTGCATGTCTACTCTTGTTAGTAGAATAGGAATCGTTGAGAAAGCTTTTTCATTTGAATCATGCAAAAAAGTTTTCTTTGTTTTTAGTTTAGTATAGTTATTTAAAGAATAGATAGAAATAAGATTGCGTCCAATAGGATTTGAACCTATACCAAAGGTTTAGAAGACCTCTGTCCTATCCATTAGACAATGGACGCTTTTCTTTCATATTTTATTCTTTCTTTTATTTTTTTGCTTCTTCCGAGAAAAAACTGTTAGACCAAAACTCTTTTAGGAAATCAAAAAATCCAGATACAAATGCATGATGTATATATTATATCATGCATATATCATAAAGAAGGAGTATGGAGGCGGTAGTGGGAATCGAACCCGCAACCCCAAGGTTATGAGCCTTATGAGCTACCAAACTGCTCTATACTCTTAAACTAAAGAGGGGTAACTAGTGGATAAAAGAGGGTTGGATACGCCCCTCTACCAATATCTATACAAATAGAATAGTCCATTTATACAGAATGGTAAAGAGGGCTCCTCTATGATTATCAATTCCAGAAATCCATACAAATACGAAAGGGTATTTTATCCTTACCAACTGGATCTTGTTGCACCCGGTAACAAACATTCATAAACCATTTCTCGAAGTACGTGTCCGGATAGCCCAAAATGTCGATAGTTAGCTCTAGGTCTTCCGGTCAAAAAACAACGTCGATGAAGGCGTGTAGGTGCACTATTACGCGGTAGGGATTGCAATTTTTCTCGCATTTTCGTTTTTTCACTCAAACTCAAGGGAGAAACTTTGCTTCTTATCTTTTTTTTTAAAGATTGACGAATCAAATGATATTTCTGTTCTAATTTCTGCCGCTTCTTCTCCCTCTGAATCAAACTTTTTTTTGCCATAATGTGTCGTTGCTATTATTACCAAGTATACGGTTCTAATCCTAGATGGAAAAATAAATAGAAAAAGAAATCTAAAAAGGCAGATCCTCCCTCTCTATCAAGAGTAATGAACTAGGTGCTGATACAGTACAAAAAAACAAACTAAATTAACCAAACTTGCCTGATGTTGAGGCAATCAAGAAAGCTGCATAAGTGAATATATAACCCACGGAAAAGTGAGCTAATCCAACCAATCTTGCTTGCACAATGGAAAGAGCCACGGGCTTATCTCTCCAGCGAATTAAATTAGCTAAAGGTGTGCGTTCATGAGCCCATGCTAAAGTCTCAATTAATTCCTGCCAATACCCCCGCCAGGAAATTAAGAACATAAATCCAGTAGCCCAAACAAGATGTCCAAATAAGAACATCCACGCCCATACCGATAAACTATTCATCCCAAAAGGATTATATCCATTGATAAGTTGTGAAGAGTTTAACCATAGGTAATCTCTTAACCATCCCATCAAATAAGTGGAGGATTCATTAAATTGTGAAACGTTGCCCTGCCATAATGTGATATGTTTCCAATGCCAATAAAAAGTAACCCACCCAATGGTATTTAACATCCAGAAAACTGCCAAATAAAATGCGTCCCAAGCAGAAATATCACAAGTACCGCCGCGCCCTGGGCCGTCACAAGGAAAACTATATCCAAAATCCTTTTTATCTGGCATTAATTTGGAACCGCGTGCATCTAAAGCGCCCTTTACTAAAATCAATGTAGTTGTATGCAAACCTAGAGCAATAGCATGATGAACCAAGAAATCCCCAGGTCCTATTGTTAAGAAAAGCGAATTACTATTCTCATTAACAGCATTCAACCATCCGGGCAACCATAGGCTTCGACCCGCATTGAAAGCGGGGCCATTCGTTGAAGATAAGAGTATATCGAACCCATATGTCGTCTTGCCATGAGCAGATTGTATCCATTGGGCAAATATAGGTTCGATCAAGATTTGCTTTTCTGGAGTACCAAAAGCAAGCATGACGTCGTTATGAACATAAAGGCCCAAGGTATGGAATCCTAGAAAGAGGCTAGCCCAACTTAAATGAGATATGATAGCTTCTTTATGGTCTAACATTCTTGCCAATACATTATCCTCATTCTGTTCCGGATTGTAATCCCTAATGAAAAAAATAGCTCCATGAGCAAAAGCCCCTGTCATGATGAACCCTGCAATATATTGGTGATGAGTATATAAAGCAGCTTGAGTAGTAAAGTCTTGTGCTATGAATGCATAAGGAGGTAAAGAGTACATATGTTGAGCTACTAAGGAAGTAATAACCCCTAAAGAAGCTAGAGCAAGACCTAACTGAAAATGAATCGAATTGTTGATTGTGTCATAAAGGCCCTTATGCCCACGCCCTAATCGACCCCCCGGAGGAGTATGCGCTTCTAAAAGATCTTTAATACTGTGCCCAATTCCGAAGTTAGTTCGATACATGTGACCGGCAATGAGAAAAATAAATGCAATAGCTAAATGATGGTGAGCCATATCGGTCAGCCACAAACTTTGTGTTTGTGGATGGAATCCCCCAAGAAGAGTTAGAATGGCAGTTCCCGCTCCTTGAGCGGTACCAAATAAATGATTACTCGAATCAGGGTTTTGGGCATAAAGATTCCATTGACCCGTCAAAAGGGGTCCCAACCCCTGGGGATAGGGTAATACATCTAAGAAATTATTCCATCGAACGTACTCCCCCCTGGATGCGGGAATAGCAACATGAACTAAATGTCCTGTCCAAGCCAAAGAACTTACCCCGAAAAGTCCTGACAAATGATGATTGAGACGAGATTCCGCGTTTTTGAACCACGAAAGGCTTGGTTTCCATTTGGGTTGTAGATGTAACCAACCCGCTATTAAGGACAGCGTAGAAAGAAATAATAGACAAAGAGCTCCAGTATAAAGATCCTCATTGGTGCGTAATCCTATTGTATACCACCACTGATAAACTCCAGAATAAGCAATATTCACTGGACCAGCAGCACCTCCTCGAGTAAAGGCTTCCACAGCGGGTTGACCAAAATGAGGATCCCAAATCGCATGAGCAATAGGTCTTACGTGTAAAGGATCCTGTATCCATGATTCAAAATTTCCTTGCCAAGCTACATGAAACAGATTTCCGGACGTCCATAGAAAGATTATTGCTAATTGCCCAAAGTGAGAAGCAAAAATGTTCTGATAAAGACGTTCTTCAGTAATATCATCATGACTTTCGAAATCATGTGCGGTAGCAATACCAAACCAAATACGACGAGTAGTGGGGTCCTGAGCTAAGCCTTGGCTAAACCTGGGAAATCTTAATTCCATAATGCCTTTCAAATCCTCCTAGCCACTATCCTACTGCAATAATTCTCGCTAAGAAGAATGCCCATGTCGTGGCAATTCCACCCAGAAGGTAATGGGTTACTCCTACAGCGCGTCCTTGTATAATGCTCAAGGCTCTAGGCTGAGTAGCAGGAGCAACTTTTAATTTGTTATGAGCCCAAACGATAGATTCAATGAGTTCTTGCCAATAACCACGGCCGCTGAATAAAAACATTAAACTGAAGGCCCAGACAAAATGAGCACCTAAGAAAAAAAGACCATATGCAGATAATGAAGAACCATAAGACTGAATGACTTGCGATGCCTGTGCCCACAAGAAATCTCGAAGCCACCCATTAATCGTAATGGAACTCTGTGCAAAGTTTCCCCCTGTAATATGAGTTACCACCCCTTGATCACTTATAGTACCCCAAACATCCGACTGCATTTTCCAACTGAAATGGAAAATGACTACCGAAATTGCATTGTACATCCAGAATAAACCTAAGAAAACATGATCCCAGGCGGATACTTGACATGTTCCCCCTCGGCCAGGCCCATCGCAAGGAAAGCGAAAACCTAGATTTGCTTTATCGGGTATCAAACGGGAACTCCGAGCAAATAAAACACCTTTCAAAAGTATTAATACAGTCACATGTATGGTAAATGCATGAATGTGATGGACTAAAAAATCTGCGGTTCCTAATGGAATAGGTAACAAAGCCACTTTGCCACCTACTGCTACTAACTCGCCGCCTCCCCACGTTAAGCTAGTACTTGTTGTTGCACCAGGAGCTGTTACGCCAGGCGCAGTAGCATGGATATTTTGTACCCATTGAGCAAAGATAGGTTGTAATTGTATGGCAGTATCCGAAAACATATCTTGTGGACGGCCTAAAGCACTCATGGTATCATTATGAATGTACAAGCCAAAACTGTGAAAACCTAGAAATATACATACCCAGTTAAGGTGGGATATGATTGCATCGCGGTGTCTAAGGACGCGATCTAATAGATCGTTGTATCGAGTAGTTGGATCATAGTCTCTTACCATAAAAATTGCTGCATGTGCAGCAGCACCGACTATTAGAAATCCGCCAATCCACATGTGGTGTGTGAACAAGGAAAGTTGTGTACCATAGTCAGTAGCTAGGTATGGATAGGGAGGCATAGAATACATATGATGAGCTACAACAATGGTTGTAGAGCCTAGCATAGCTAGGTTAAGAGATAATTGAGCATGCCATGACGTTGTTAAGATTTCATAAAGACCCTTATGGCCTTGTCCTGTAAATGGGCCCTTGTGAGCCTCCAAAATATCTTTAAGTCCATGGCCAATACCCCAATTGGTCCTATACATATGACCTGCGATTAGGAAAAGAATAGCAATAGCTAAATGATGGTGCGCAATATCGGTCAGCCAGAGACCACCGGTTACTGGATCTAGTCCTCCGCGAAAAGTCAGAAATTCTGCGTATTTGGACCAATTTAAAGTGAAAAAAGGGGTTGCTCCTTCGGCAAAACTAGGATAAAGTTGAGCCAAAAGGTCCCGATTCAAGATAAATTCATGAGGAAGTGGTATCTCTTTAGGATCCACCCCAGCGTCAAGAAATTGGTTAATTGGTAAAGATACATGAATTTGGTGCCCCGCCCAAGAAAGAGACCCAAGTCCTAATAATCCCGCTAAGTGGTGATTCAACATGGATTCTACATCTTGGAACCAGGCCAATTTGGGAGCGGCTTTGTGATAATGGAACCAACCAGCAAAAAGCATTAACGCTGCAAAAATCAATGCACCAATTGCAGTACAATAGAGTTGTAATTCACTAGTTATTCCAGATGCTCGCCAAAGCTGAAAAAAACCAGAGGTTATTTGGATTCCTCGGAAACCCCCGCCTACATCACCATTCAATATTTCTTGCCCTACTATAGGCCAAACTACCTGAGCACTGGGTCCAATGTGAGTAGGATCACTTAGCCATGCTTCATAATTGGAAAAACGGGCGCCATGAAAGTACATGCCACTCAACCAAAGAAAGATAATGGAAAGTTGCCCGAAATGAGCACTAAAGACTTTTCGAGAAATCTCCTCCAAATCACCAGTATGACTATCGAAATCGTGAGCATCAGCATGTAGGTTCCAGATCCAAGTGGTAGTATCAGGGCCCTTAGCTAGTGTTCTTGAGAAATGGCCGGGTCTGGCCCATTCCTCAAAAGATGTTTTTACAGGATCCCTATCCACAACAATTTTTACTTCTGGTTCCGGCGAACGAATAATCATTAAGTCCTCCTCTTTCCGGACAAGACATACAAAGAGACCCGCCAACTGTCTTTTTAGTGAATCTTTGAAAGATATATATTTTGAAAGATAGATTTTGAAAGATAGATTTTGAAAGATAGATATTGTGATTAGTTCTTTTCTTTACTATCTACCATCCTTCTATTTTTTTTTTAGTTATTCACTGGAGCAATTATATATTGAAGTCAATCCGAGGCAAGTGTTCGGGTCTATTATGACATAAAGATTAGGTGCCTAACGGACATTGTTTATCTTGAAAAACAAATATTTCTCGACGTAAGAAAAAAATCTTTTTTATTTTTAATTTAAGAAACTAGTGTATTTTTTTTGAGGGCATAAGCTCCTATCTATATCTACTTTCCTTGAGCATAATATAGGGTTTTTTATTTGATTCTAAATTCCAAGATAACTCATTAGAATTATTAATAAGATGGTCCTAATATATTAGCAATATTTAGATTGCCCCCTCTTTTTATTCACTTTATTACTTCTATTCTAGACCCTATCCCTATGGTTTATTCTTATGAAATATCATATAAAATAGAAGGTATAAGAAATGGATATAATGAAATTCTTGATTCGATCTTACGACCTAATTTATTTGATTAATGGATCAACAACCAAACCACCCATTTTATGAAAAAGAAGGAGCATGGTCTTATTCAAATTCAAAGCGCTTCGTAATCTTCAACCAGTTCTGTGCTTCAATATAATTTCCCGGAGTAAGCGCTATAGCTTGTTTCCAATATTCAGCAGCTTGATCAAACCAAGCTTCCGCAATTTCCGAATCACCCTGTAGAATGGCCTGTTCTCCTCGGTCGGAATAGGAAGTTCCTTCCCTTAGAACCGTACTTGAGAGTTTCCTACCTCATACGGCTCAGAAATTGCTATCTGAATTTCCCCTATCTTAACTGAATTCGATTTATCAAAAATCGATCCAATTTGTTCTTGGGTTAAGCAGAAGAAATTAATTACCTAAGTTTCAAACCCTAATTTTTATCAATAATCAGTTTGATCTTTTTTCCCACCTTCAGAAGAATGAAGCATAGATAGATATAGAGCCTTCGTTCAAATTTTCTGAGAGGTAACTATCCCGGTTTCATATATGAAATCTCTATAGAATCCTTGAAAAAGACTTTTTTCCATAAGAAAGAAAAAAGAACTTACTATCTTTGGGATCTGATACTACACCGCTGCTTAATCCCTTAGTGGATCGGCTCTATTACATAAGCGGATTCCTAAATTTTGCCCCATATCATGGGATAAGTAAGCAGTTTTTTTTAGTTGTATCGACCCAGTCGCTCACTAATTGATCTTTACGGTGCTTTCTCTATCAATTTGAGAAACTTTATCCATAGAGTAGTAGTATAGGCCATACTTTCTTCGTTTTTTGATTCTCGTGAAGTGTCCTTCCTTCCTACAGCTGATAGGGAAAAATCGTTGTTTTTACGATCCCTATGTAGAAAGCCCTTTTTTTCTAGTATTTACTAGAAAATTTGATCCTCTCTTTTTTTTTTTTCTTTCTATAGTGGAGATAGTCGCACGTAATGACAGATCACGGCCATATTATTAAAAGCTTGCGGTAAGAAGGGGTTTCGTTCTAGTGCCCGGAAATAATATTCCAAAGCCTTTGTATGCTCTCCATTGCTTGTGTGTATAAGGCCTATGTTATAGAGTATATAACTTCGATCATAGGGATCGATTTCTAGTCGCGTAGCTTCATAATAATTTTGCAAAGCTTCCGCATAATTTCCTTCGGATTGAGCCAACATCCGTTACGGTCGTTCATTCTATTCAAAAAATCTCCGTTCCAAAACCGTACATGAGGTTTTCATCTCATACGGCTCCTCCCTTCTGTACATAATAGTACTAAGCGAAATAATCTATAGAATCAAAATAGAATTAGTCCCGTCTCATTATGAACCGAAAGGGGCTGGTATTTTTCCAAGAAATCTCTAGCCAACCTTCCCACAAGAGGTTTTTCTTAACACCAATGAATTCTATTAATGCTAGAGGAAAACGATAGCTCCAATAATTTCTTTGTTCTCAACGCCTCCTATTTAGAGGAATTAGCTACTTCAACGATCTTTGATGGTTATAGGGGTATCCAAAGTACAAACCTGATGGTTGTTTGTTATCCCAACCATTCTTCCCAGCCCTGATACCGATCAGGAAAGGGGTAATTTCTAACAAAGTTTTTCTCTTGTTGATTCCTATTTCTAGGTGTAGTGCTTTTCTCCCCTATGCTGCCTACGGATACTAATAGAGTAGGATTGGCCTGTAATCCATACCATACCATATCCTGTAGGTGTAACCTTTCGCTCAATACTCAAATCTACAATTGAAGTATCTGAAGCCGCATCAATCGAGGATACACGACGGAAGGAATTGTTAGTTCGCCTCACCTTCCCGAAGCGTGGGTTTGTTTGCTTTACAAATTTGGTTCTCTCTATGCCAACCCCCCTCTCTTTTTCGTAAGACTGAGGTATAGGTAGGGCTAAAAAAAAGCAAAAAAAAGAGTCAAATCGCACCATCTCTATAATAAGTAAATGCCTTTTTTTCTCCTGAGGTTGTCGGAATTATTCGCAATAAAATATTGGCTACAATTGAGGAGGTCTTATCAATGAAATTTCCATTTCCACGGGATCTAGGCATAATTCCCAACCCATTCTATATAGAATTGTTTTCATTCCTTCACAAAATAACATAAAAACAAACACATTCGATTCTTATAATTATAAATAGATTGATCCATATGCTCTACTCTAAATCCATATGCTTTAAATGGATAAGAGAGATATGGATTTTCCGCTCAGCTCAAATTGTATCCTTTTCCTTCTGCTTGGACACGAAGAGATATGAAATATTTGACTAAGACTGGATTTCATTCCACTTTCCTATTTCTGAACAACAACTTATGTTATCAACTATTTCGTGTTTTCAAAGTTATTAATTGTCTCATACCCTATTTTTGATTTCGATAGTATGGTGTAGCGTATCTTATGCAAACGGAATTCTAAGGTTTCTTTATTTTATTATGCAATAAGAAGAATTCTTCCATTTTCTTTTTCTTTAGTTGCGGGAAAACCCAAATTAAAACTTTTATTTTATAGCGAGCGCAATTTCTAGTAAAAAATCCTGTATCCTTCCACTTAGATCAAAAGGAATTTTTCCAATAGAACTATGGAACCCCCGAGTGGTTGCGGTTGTACCTGTACTGCAGGAATAAGAAAACTCGCTATTCACTCAGTTTATTTTCCATAATAAGTTATGTAGGAGAGATGGCCGAGCGGTTCAAGGCGTAGCATTGGAACTGCTATGTAGACTTTTGTTTACCGAGGGTTCGAATCCCTCTCTTTCCGTTTTTCTTAATTCATCAACGTTAAGGATCACAATGTATCAAATCAAATAACAATTTTTTCCAGCAATAATATAATATCTTATATTATCTTATTTTGATTTAATAGAAATTAGAAATTCTCTATAGCAAATTACTGTGGTATGTAAAATACACATAGAGGAAAAAAGAAAAAAGGATCCTAATCCTAGGGTTAATCAATTTTAGCTAGTTGATGGGAAAATACAAATTAATGGTAATGGTCTTAGGGCGATTTAGTTCGGGGAAAGGGGAAGGGGAAGAAAATTCTATGAACCTTTCCTTTTTTCGTTAAGTTCAAGTCTGACGAGAGTAATATTCTACAACTAACAACTCATTTATTTTGAGACCGACCCACTTCCTATCTAGGATTTTATTTACTAGTCCTTTATATTCCAACGTGTCAATCGCCAAATGCTTTGGCAATTTCCCCGGGTCCGATGAAGCAATATAATTTTGAACCAGACCTTTTGATCTTTGGTTATCTTTCGTAGTAATAATATCTCGGGGTTTGCAACGAAAACTTGGTATATTGACTATACGACCATTAACTAAAATATGTCTATGGTTGACTAATTGGCGGGCCCCAGGAATGGTTGAAGCCATACCCAATCGAAAAAGGATATTATCCAAACGCATTTCAAGTAATTGTAGTAAAACCTGGCCTGTTGACCTTTTTGCTTTTCCAGCGATATGTACATATCTAAGTAATTGTCGTTCTGTCAGACCATAATGAAAACGCAATTTCTGTTTTTCTTGAAGACGAATACGATATTGCTCCTTTTTCCCAGAATTGAATTTTTTTTTAAGATTACTTCCGGATTTAGGTGTTTTTCTAGTGAGTCCTGGTAAAGCTCCCAGACGGCGTATTTTTTTTAAACGAGGTCCTCGATAACGGGACATGAAGACTCCTTTTTTTATTTTATTGAAATTTCATTTTACACAATTAATTTCATTGTATTTACATTACAGAATACATCGAAATTAAAACTGAATTAAACTACAGGATAAACAGAGTAAAATCAACTAAAGTACCCCAAAAAATGGAATTTCATCAAAATCTTTTTTTTTTGTATATATATTATTTATTTTATTGTTTTGTATCTAGCAAAATTGTAAGGTAAAAAACATAAAAGATCCTGGATTCTCCATTTAATTCGGAAAAAAAGAGATTCTTGTTCGTAGAACATCGATAGAGAAAAAAAAGCCGACTATCGGATTTGAACCGATGACCCTCGCATTACAAATGCGATGCTCTAACCTCTGAGCTAAGTGGGCTTACATAACGGAAATAGTGTAACAAATAGAAATAGGTATAGTATAGGAAATCCGTAAAATCTCAGATATTAGTTATTAATCTTAGCTATTAACTAGTTCTAAATTTGAAGTTATACTTATAAAAATAAAAAAATACTAAAACTTCTTAAAGATAAAGTTAGCTTGATATGCTTAACTATAGGATATTAAAAAATAAAATTATAGAATTTATTGGTATTTTCATTCGATCATTATAGACTTTATTATTTGTTAATAATTTGAGGATTAATATTTCACTAAGGGGAACATAGAGTCAGAGTAAATAAAATTGCTAATTCTGATTAGAAAAAAAGAATAAATATCAAGCGTTATAGTATAATTTTGAATACTATAAAAAAGTAAGACGGGAGGTGGGGGAGATAAAAACTTTTGGATATATTGATTCGGATTGAATTGCAAATACATCAAGGATAGAATCAATTCAATTCTGAATTGCAATAAGCAAGCGAGGTCTCTCAAATAGAGTCGAACTGAACTGCTAGACTACGTTGAGTGATGAACTCAATGATTCAAAAAAAAAACTAAGAGATGGATGAAATTACACAAGGAATCCTGGTCTCAAAGAAGAGGGAAATGGGGATATGGCGAAATCGGTAGACGCTACGGACTTGATTGTATTGAGCCTTGGTATGGAAACCTGCTAAGTGGTAACTTCCAAATTCAGAGAAACCCTGGAATTAAAAAAGGGCAATCCTGAGCCAAATCCGTGTTTTGAGAAAACAAGGGGTTCTCGAACTAGAATACAAAGGAAAAGGATAGGTGCAGAGACTCAATGGAAGCTGTTCTAACGAATCGAGTTAATTACGTTGTGTTGTTAGTGGAATTCCTTCTAGTTCTAAATTAGAGAAAGAGGGGTTTTATACCTTATACATTTAATAAACACGTATAGATACTGACATAGCAAACGATTAATCACAGAACTCATATTATATTCTAATTATAATATAGGTTCTTTATCTTTTTTAAAAATGAAATTAGAAATGATAATGATTATGAAATAAAAAACTCATATCATAATTTTTTTTTTTCATTATTGTGAATCCACTCCAATCGAATATTGAATAATCAAATTCTTCAATTAAAATTCAAAGTTTTCGAGATCTTTAAAAAAGTGGATTAATCGGACGAGGACAAAGAGAGAGTCCCATTCTACATGTCAATACTGACAACAATGAAATTTCTAGTAAAAGGAAAATCCGTCGACTTTATAAGTTGTGAGGGTTCAAGTCCCTCTATCCCCAAATCCTCTTTTATTCCCTAACTATACTATATTATTATTATTTATCCTCTTTTTTTTTTTCTTTTTATCAATGCACTTTTTTTTCTTTTTATCAATGCAATGGGTTTAAGATTCATTAGCTTTCTCATTCTACTCTTTCACAAAGGAATGCGAAGAGAACTCAATGGATCTTATCCTATTCATTGAATAGATTTCTTTTTTATTAGAGTATCGGCAAGAAATCTTGGTTATTCACTCTATTTTTAAGTTTTATTTAAGTAAACCATGCACAATGCATAGGACTACCCCCCCCATTTTCAAATTTAAAATTTGAAATACTTTAATTAATTTTTAGTCCTTTTAATTGACATAGATACAAATACTCTACTAGGATGATGCACAAGAAAAGGTCAGGATAGCTCAGTTGGTAGAGCAGAGGACTGAAAATCCTCGTGTCACCAGTTCAAATCTGGTTCCTGGCAGAGAAAAAAAAAAAAAAGATCCACCGAATAGGTATTGATCCAAATACCTCGAGATGGATTGTGATACATATTCATTAATAATATTTATTCATCTAAGTGGATAAATCTATAATATAAATATAGAGGCACTTCTTTTTCTTTTTAAAGAAGTTTTAAAATATATCTTTTCTTTATGATAAAGAAGGGGGTGAGATTCCCCTTTATTTTTTTGCGTTTCTTAATTTTGTATTCCGCTATTCCGACGAATATTTTTTTAGTCTTGCTTATCTTTATCTTATCTTATTTTCCTAGTTGTGCTAAGTAATGTGCGCGGTACAAAGTTCCTGGTAGAGAACTTCTTTGAGTCATCCTATTTTTCTGTTCATATGAAGGAAATTAATATGCGATTTTCAAAATAGGGGAATCCAAATGAAACCCTTTTTTTGCTCAGTCTATCTGGAATGCTTTTGTATAATTAGGAATTAATTATAAATAGGTATTCCGTTTCATCTAGGAAAAGAACCTAAAAATATTCCTTGACTTGAATAAAATCTGGAGTTGTGTTGTATAAGTGAGCATGAATTTCTTATCATTCAATGAGCATCTTGTATTTCATAAAAATTGGGGGTTATATAATCCTTACGTAAGGGCCAGCCTATCCAACTTTCAGGCATTAGGATACGTTTAAGGCGCGGATGATTATCATAAGAGATTCCCACCATATCATAAGATTCGCGTTCTTGAAAATCGGCACTTCTCCAAATCCAGAAGACAGACGGAATTCTAGGATTATCCTTTTGGGCAAAGACTTTTATGCAGACTTCTTCTGGATTATCTATACCATATTGTATTCTCGTAAGATGATACACGCTAGCTAAAGATCCACCGGGTGCTACATCATAAGCACATTGGGAGCGTAAATAATTGTAACCATATACATATAAAATGACAGCAATGGAATCCCAATCCCCTGCTTTTATTTGTAAAGTCTCTATTCCTCGGTGATCAAAGCCCAAAGATCTATGAACCACCTCATGTTTGACTAGCCAATTAGATAACCAACCCTGCTGCATTGTCTTCATCTCTCCCTCTTTGTATAAATATTTCACATTTCGGATGCAAGTTTGAAAGATTGCCCTGCTTTTTATTTTTCTACACAAAAGAGCCCCTCTCCTAATTCACTAATTTGTAGGAAGGTACTGAACTTTTGGATTTGAAAAAAGTTTCAGAAGATATATCTAATGTAGATGGTGATTGATAGAGCAATTCTTGCTCATAAGTTCCTGTATGAGTACTGCGCCTAACATAAAGCTTGTGACTGGTAGTAAAACATCTATTTTTATTTTGAGATAGAGTTTGATCCTCAACTATTTCTCGCGATATCTTCTTACGAAGTTTTGTTAGGGCATCTATAACTGCCTCCGGTTTAGGTGGGCAGCCCGGCAAGTAGACATCCACAGGAATTAACTTATCAACTCCCCGAACAGTACTATAGGAATCCGTACTGAACATTCCCCCTGTAATAGTACAGGCTCCCATAGCAATGACGTATTTTGGTTCAGGCATTTGCTCGTATAATCTCACTAAAGAGGGAGCCATTTTCATTGTTACCGTACCGGCTGTTAAAATTAGGTCTGCTTGCCTAGGACTTGATCTTGGTACCAATCCATAACGATCAAAGTCGAATCGTGAGCCTATTAATGAAGCAAATTCAATGAAACAACAACTGGTACCGTATAGAAGGGGCCATAAACTGGAGAGTCTTGACCAATTCGAAAGATCATTTGGTGTAGTTGAAATAACAGAATTGGAACTTGTTTGGTCAAGTAAGGGAAACTCAATCAAATTCATAACTGTCTCAATAGAATCTTTTCCTTCTTTTTTTTTGTCTAAATATTCAGTTAAGACCATTCCAAGGCTCCTTTTCGCCATGCATAAACTAAACCAACAACTAAGATAAGCACGAAAATCAAAGCTTCGATAAAAACGGATACACCCAATACGTCGAAACTCATTGCCCAAGGGTATAGAAAGACGGTTTCCACATCAAAAACAACAAAAACGAGCGCAAACATATAATAGCGTATTCGGAATTGTACCCAAGCCCCTCCCATGGGTTCTATACCCGATTCATAACTAGAAAGCTTCTCTGGTCCTTCACTAACCGGGGCTAAAAGTCCTGAAATCGAAAATGCCAAAATAGGAATAAGGCTTGCTATTATTAGAAATGTCCAAAAAATATCATATTCGTGAAGCAGAAACATAATGTACTCCCATTAATGTGGAATAGGCGGAACTTAAATTAGTCAATTCAATTCAGCATTGTCAATTTATCCAGAACTTCTCTCTTTTCCTCGGTGAAACAAGAATCTTTTTTGTTCAAACAAAAGCGCTTAGTTTAAGTTTAGCCTTTGTTTCCTCTGTGCTGCATCTTCTTTAAAGATTCATCCAATGGAATCCCAACTCCCTTTCTTTTGGATTTCCATTCTATTTAGATATGGTGTATGTAGATCTAATTCTTATATAAAGAAAACTTTCTCGTTTCACTTTGTCTCGCTTTCTCTAGAATCTCTAGAAAAAAGAATAGCTCTATCCTTTATTTAATATTTAATAATAAAATAATAAGAGACTATTAAATAAAAATGAGAATACTACTAAATTAGAACCTAATTAAGATAGTAGGACTAATCTATGCAGTATAATTAATGAGAAGTAATACTATAAAATAAAAATAAAGAACTCTATTTCAGAACTATGAGACAGAATATTCTGTTTTCTTATTTACTCTTTACTTTATTTTTTCTATTTAAAGTTGATCAATTTACATAATGTATCTATAAACAAAGTAATAAATATACTTAAAACAAAGTAGGAATTCGCAAAATGGATAAAATCATTGCAGTTATTATAGGGAAGTCTAGAGATATCCTATTTGAAGGAGGACGGGATTCAAATCAGGGAAAGGATCCTTTCTTCTATTGATTTGATAGAAATTCGTTTTTCTTTTCCTGTCTGTATGATTTTGATTTTCGATGAATGAGCCTTTGGTAATGCTTTTATCTCTATTCTATGTCGCAGGCGCCTATCCAGTCTATAAACAAATACTAATGAGAAAATGAAAACTATACTAAACTAAAGAAAACATAGGATAGAGATCCTAAAATCTAAAAAAGGGCATATTAGGGCTATACGGATTCGAACCGTAGACCTTCTCGGTAAAACAGATCAAACGGATTATTATCGAAATGATTTGAACTGTTTCAAAGACCCAACATGCATTTTTTTGCATTGGGCTCTTTCATAAACTGATTTAAAGATCAGTTAGTCCACCATAGTTTTTCTTTACGGAAAGATAATGAGATGGCTCCCTGTGCTCTGATTGATTTTTTGTATTATGATCTATCTAGGAGCAATACCAAAGTGTTTCAAAGGAGGATTACCTTGACTTAGGTCTGCCTCCGGTCTAAATTAAATCAACCTAAGTGAAATGGAGTCTCTATCGTTCCACTGCAAGAGTTAACTATGAGACTTCATACACCTTAAAGTTCATAGAACGAAAAGAAGTTTTTTGGAGGCCCTTATCCTCATTACGCCTAGCATTTAGTGGGCTGGATATTTACCTTATCAACTAGCAAATCCATAAGGGTTCTATTTGATTAGGCACCTGAATTGGCACCTGAATCGGACTGAACCGACTGTTTGTCAGGCTACTGTTCTCCTATTCTCTCGAATCTATGAAGTAAGACATTGATTTTGCAATAAGATCGATTATGTTCATTGCATAATAAGCTCCTTTGAAAAGCATTGGCGCACGTGTAAACGAGTTGCTCTACCGAACTGAGCTATAGCCCTTATCAGAGATATCTTAACATATAGATAATTTCTTGTCAAGATGAATATTTTCTAATGCCAGAGGATACCCCTTTGATCTGTATCTGTTTAGTATTTAGTTTAGTATTTAGTATATAACAGACCAATAACAGAGCGGTATTGCTTAGAAAAGGGATTCAATATATAATCGATCGAAGTAATGGGTCTTCCTTTGTGGTGATAAATTGCCTACTTAACTCAGTGGTTAGAGTATTGCTTTCATACGGCGGGAGTCATTGGTTCAAATCCAATAGTAGGTAAGTAGGTAGAAAAATTACTAGATAGCATTGGACTTACTTCGCTTCGCTATCTAATAACTTTTTCTACCCCTCTTCCCTTTTTCTTTGTATCAACTATAAACCACTGGATTGTCTTCAATTGGATGGGGGAATCCAATTGACAGCCTCGATTCGTATCCTAGCTCGTCTGAGAGCGAGCTTCGCTTCAACCAAATCTTTCGTACCCTCAGCTTTACTCAAGTTAGCTTCGGCTATTTCAAGTGCCTTTTGAGCTTCTTCCGGATCAATATCACTACCCAGTTCCGCATCATTTCCTAAAATGATGATCTCATTATTAACTATTCTCGCAAAACCGCTCCACAGAATCGCTGTTAACCATTGGTCGTTGAGGAGGCGTATTCTCAAAGGACCCATATCTACTGCTGTGTTAATGGGGGCGTGGTTTGGTAATACGCCAATTTGGCCACTATTAGTGGATAAAATGATTTCTTTCACTTCACAATCCCAAATAATTCGCTTAGGAGTCAGTACATAAAGATTTAATTTCATTTCTTCGATTTGTTCTCCTCTTCTAAGGTTATAGCTTTCGTGCTAGCTTCATCGATGTTACCCACCAAATAAAAAGCCTGTTCAGGTAGGCCGTCTAATTCTCCGGAAAGGATTAGTTGAAATCCCCTAATAGTTTCCGCAAGAGCAACATACTTTCCTGGAGAACCAGTAAAAACTTCTGCCACAAAGAACGGTTGTGATAAGAAACGCTCAATTTTTCTTGCTCTTGCTACAGTTAAACGATCCTCTTCCGATAATTCATCCAAGCCAAGAATTGCGATAATGTCCTGAAGTTCTTTGTAACGTTGTAAAGTTTCCTTAACTCTTTGCGCAGTTTCATAATGTTCGTTGCCAACGATCCGAGGCTGTAACATAGTCGAGGTTGAATCTAAAGGATCTACTGCTGGATAAATACCCTTGGAAGCTAATCCTCTGGAAAGTACGGTAGTAGCATCCAAATGTGCAAATGTTGTGGCAGGGGCAGGGTCGGTCAAATCGTCTGCAGGTACATAAACTGCTTGAATCGAAGTTATAGATCCCTTTTTAGTAGAAGCAATTCTTTCTTGCAAAGAACCCATTTCTGTACTAAGAGTAGGTTGATAACCCACTGCGGAGGGCATTCTCCCTAATAAAGCGGATACCTCTGATCCTGCTTGAACAAAACGAAAGATATTATCGATAAATAAAAGCACGTCTTGCTTATTAACATCTCGGAAATATTCCGCCATAGTTAGGGCAGTTAAACCAACTCTCATACGAGCTCCCGGTGGTTCATTCATTTGGCCATAGACTAGAGCTACCTTTGATTCCTCAATATTTTTTTCATTAATTACTCCGGATTCCTTCATTTCCATATAAAGATCATTTCCTTCACGAGTCCGTTTCCCCTACTCCACCGAATACGGATACGCCCCCATGAGCTTTAGCAATGTTATTGATTAATTCCATGATCAGTACTGTTTTACCTACTCCAGCCCCCCCAAATAGTCCTATTTTTCCTCCACGTCGATAAGGAGCTAAAAGATCGACGACCTTAATACCTGTTTCAAAGATGGATAATTTCGTATCTAACTCGATAAAGGCAGGCGCAGATCTATGAATAGGGAACGTTGCACTACTATCTACAGGACCCAAATTGTCAACAGGCTCCCCAAGAACGTTGAAAATTCGTCCGAGAGTAGCTCCACCGACCGGAACACTG
>NW_028259461.1:11414276-11429276 GCF_056163025.1 Triticum urartu | reverse complement strand
ATGTACCCTTCTATCCAAATCCAATTTGCATCGATAAAATAAATCCAAATTCCAGTAGTAGATGAATAATTGCAAATTTGTGTGTGTACGAGATTAGAATAACTTCAAAATAACTGACATAATTTTGTATTTTTCCTGATCAGAAAAATACATGAAAAAGAAAGGAGGTAGAAAAATTTTTGGATTTATGGTTAAAGAAGAAAAAGAAGAAAACAGGGGTTCTGTTGAATTTCAAGTATTCAGTTTCACCAATAAGATACGGAGACTTGCTTCACATTTGGAATTACACAAAAAAGATTTTTCATCGGAAAGAGGTCTACGAAGACTTTTGGGAAAACGTCGACGTTTGCTGGCTTATTTGGCAAAGAAAAATAGAGTACGTTATAAGAAATTAATCGGTCAGTTGAATATTCGGGAGCAGTAATTTAATCGTTCAAATTTTTTTCTTGTTTTATTATTTTTTTAGTAGTCTTATAGTAGTCTTAGATTTTTCATTTTGATGAGCCTCGCTTTGAGGAATTCATGGAATAATCCATTTTCATGGAATAATGAATTAAGGAAGAAAGGATATGAGTCTACCGCTTACAAGAAAAGATCTCATGATAGTCAATATGGGCCCTCAACACCCATCAATGCATGGTGTTCTTCGACTGATCGTTACTCTCGATGGTGAGGATGTTATTGATTGTGAACCCATATTAGGGTATTTACACAGAGGAATGGAAAAAATCGCGGAAAACCGAACTATTATACAATACTTACCTTATGTAACAAGGATATAGAGAGATTGTAGAAAGGGGATAGGATAGTTATTTTTGCAAGAGACTTGTTGTAAATTCCTTAACTTAAGAAAGAAAAAAGAATAAAAACACAGATACATAACATAAAAAAAAGAATAAATAAGACGAGATTCGACCTCCCCCTACATATTTAATTTCCTCTCCTATACAAAAACTAGCAAGACCCACTCCATTGGTAATTCCATCAATAACACCCTTATCAAAAAACTCCGTGAGTTCGGTTAACCCTCTTATACCGAGGGTAAAGACCCTAGTATAGAAAATATCTATATAACCACGATTATATGACCAACTGTATATATTTTTTTTTACTTGATCTAAAAATTCTTTTTTAGGATTTCCTTTGTAAAAAGAGTTTATTAAATCCAAATTCTGAAAAAAAGAATAAGCGGATCCATAGAAGATATATGCTATGAATAAACCAAAGATAGCTAGACTTACAGAAGAAATTGCATTAGTAATAAATTCATATGAATTTACAAAAGAATTAGAACTTTCCTGGGTAAAGTTTATTGAGGGAGTTAACCACTTTGATAATATGGTTAACTCTGCTATTCCATTACCAATTCCTCCATTATCAAAAGAGATTCCTATGAATCCAATGAACAAAGTGAAAAGTAGTAATATAAGAAGAGGAAATAACATAGTATTTCCCGTTTCATGCGGATAGGCAAAAGTTTTTTTAGCCCCAAAAGACGTAGTAAAGGATCCTATCCTATTTCTTGTATTACCTTGAATTTTTGGTATATTTTGTGAAAAAAAAGAAACTCCACTCTTCGTTGTTGATAAAACGAAATCCCTATTCACTCCTTTGGGTATCCTTTTTCCCCATAAGGATATTGAATACAAGGAACTCTCTTTAGTGCTACTGTAATTTTGAAAATGAACACGCAAATACCCATCAAATGTAAGTAAATATATCCGAAACATATAAAAGGCAGTTAATCCTGCAGTAAAGGAGGCTATTATTCCAAAAAAGGGCGAATACAACCAACTATTACTAAGGATTTCATCTTTGGACCAGAAGCAAGCAAGAGGTGGAATACCACAAAGAGAAAGTGTACCCCATAAAAAAGTAGTTCTTGTGATTGGAATGTATTTTCTTAAACCGCCCATAAGAACCATATTTTGACTTTTATCTGGTGAATATCCAACAAGAGGTTCCATTGAATGAATAACGGATCCGGATCCCAAGAACAATAAAGCTTTTGAATAAGCATGAGTGATCAAATGGAATAAAGCAGCTTGATAAGAACCTATACCTAGAGCTAACATCATATAACCCAATTGAGACATTGTAGAATAGGCTAAGCTTCTTTTAATATCTCTCTGAGCAAGAGCTAAAGTAGCTCCTAAGAATAGTGTTATTGTACCTACTAAAGAAATAAAACTCATTATCAAAGGTAAAGATATGAAAAGAGGAAGAAGTCGAGCTAGAAGAAAAATTCCCGCAGCAACCATAGTTGCTGCGTGTATAAGAGCCGAAATAGGAGTGGGCCCTTCCATAGCATCGGGTAACCATACGTGAAGAGGGAATTGTGCGGATTTCGCAACTGCACCAAGGAATAATAAAAAAGCACACAAAGTAGTAAGTAAAGAGTTAATTCCATTATTAGGAATCCAGTTATTAGCTATTTTGAACAAATCCCTAAACTCTAAACTACCTGTTATCCAAAAAAAACCTAAAATTCCTAATAATAGACCAAAATCCCCTACACGATTAGTTACAAAAGCTTTTTGACAAGCACTCGCTGCGATTGGTCGTGTAAACCAAAAGCCTATCAATAAATAAGAACACATTCCCACGAGTTCCCAAAAAAAATAAATTTGTATCAAATTGGAGCTAGTAACCAATCCCAACATGGAAGTATTGAAAAAACTTATATAAACAAAAAATCTCAAATATCCTTCATCGTGAGACATATAACCATCACTATAAATAAGAACCAGGATTCCTACAGTAGTAATTAGTATTAACATAATAGAAGTAAGTGGGTCAATCAAGTATCCAAATTCTAAAGAAAAATCATTATTGACGGTCCAAGACCATAGATATTGATAGATCGAACTTCCATTTATTTGTTGAATAGACAGTTGAACTGAGAATACCATAGCTATACTTAAGAGTAAAACACTAGGAAAAGCCCATATGCGACGAAGATTTTTTGTTGCTGTCGGAATAAGAATAAGGCCAAATCCCATTGACATAATAACTGGAAGTGGGAGAAGAGGGATTACCCATGCATATTGATATGTATGTTCCATAAGAAAAGAAATTGCAATTTTTACTTCAATTTTTACTTCAATTTTTCTATAAAATTGTTTCCGATTCACCAAACCAATTCTTATCTCTTTCTGAAAGAATAAATAAAAAGAATAAGAAAAAATACTGAAATTCTTAATTTTTCCAAAATTTATCTCATTGAAATAATTAAAAATTAAGAATGGGTTTAGTTGGTTAAATTAAAAAAGTTAATAAAATAACTAGGTAACGAAGTTATTTTATTAACTAAATAAAGATATTTATAAAAATAAAAAAAAAAAAGTGGAATCATTTTACTTTCTATTCATAATTCATTTTTATATTTCTTTAAAACAAAGATGAAACAGCTCTCTTGTTCCATAATTAACTGATTGAGTGAATTCCAATGAAAACCTATGTTTATAAGAAATTATCGAATAGTCCTTACTTCATATAGAACTAAAATTCTAATGACTATAAATTACCTAAGTTTTAGAATGTCTTGTTTAAGAGACTCAGTATTTTTTGTTTTGATTGGAATTCCTTTCCTTTATGGAATACCATTCTGAACTTAATTAACTATTTTCATTTTCCCTTCTTTTTATCCCCCCGTCTTATCTTATATGGGGGATAGGCTTCCATACCATATATCTATATATGGAGTATACTTGATATATAAATAGATATAAATAGATTTAAATGAGAAACCCTTCTATATATTCTATATTATTAAAAAAAAAGTATAAAATATATAAAGAAAAAATGTTAAAAAATTCTTGTTGTCTTATCCGCATTAGACAAAATGAAGTAAAAAATAATTCAAAATTTAAGTATCTTTCAGTATCTAAGTATAAATACTAATAAAAAGAAGAAAGAAGGATTGATTTGCAGCAATAGATGTCTTTCACATACAACTAGAAAAAAGTAATTTCCTTTTTGAATGGCAGTTCCAAAAAAACGTACTTCAATGTCAAAAAAGCGTATTCGTAAAAATATTTGGAAGAAAAAGACTTATTTTTCCATAGTACAATCTTATTCTTTAGTAAAATCAAGATCATTTTCGAGCGGTAATGAGCATCCAAAACCAAAGGGTTTTTCTGGGCAACAAACAAATAATAAGATTTTGGAATAATATGAATTGACTTATCAAAAAAGAATTCCAATTATTTAATAATTTGGATTCTTCTTTGAATGTACTTTTATGTGTCGAATTACTCGGTACAATATTCTTAGAACAAAAAACCCCGTCTTATCTTATATATACAAGAAAAAAAAAGTTTTGTTTGGTATACTGTGTGCTAAGTATTCTTTTCCTATCAATGAACTTTTCATAATTTTCCTAATAGAATCCTCATATTCTATTAGGAAAATTATGAAAAGTGGAGTATTCTTACAATAGGACTTACAACTTCCACCTATCTTCTCCAAAATCATAAGGTTAGTAAATCTTATTAATAAGAGCATAAAGACTTTCATTCTAGAAATTTTTAAAAAATCCAAAAAGCCTTTTCTATTTATCCATTTTATTTTAATTTCATCATTAAATAGAAACCCTTTTGGATTTTTTTCATTGTATTGAAAGAATTTTCAAAATGTAAAGGGGAAATTAATTAGAAAAAATTAGTTCTATAATTGCAAGTTAGAAAAAAGAAGTTCCAACTCTTTCAAGCAGTGTTTGTGTTTCTATTGGGCAAAGCAAGAGTTTATTGTAAAAAAAAAAAATGGAAACGATACTACCAAACGAAGTCTATTTTAATGAAAACTCTAATGTTCCTAAATTTTATGGACTTTCCCAATATCGACGATTCCCAAGATAATAGCTATTATTCTTTTAAGTTACCTATTATTTGAAGTTAGCCGCCATGGTGAAATTGGTAGACACGCTGCTCTTAGGAAGCAGTGCTCAAGCATCTCGGTTCGAATCCGAGTGGCGGCATTCTTGAAAAAGAATACAATAGATTAGAAATCAATTCGAAATTTACAATTTTGTAATGGGACCTTCCCCTTATGCTATTTGCAACTTTAGAACATATACTAACTCATATCTCTTTCTCAACGATTTCAATTGTGATTACGATTCATTTTATAACCTTATTAGTTCGTGAACTTGGAGGATTACGCGATTCGTCAGAAAAAGGAATGATAGTTACTTTTTTCTCTATAACAGGATTCTTAGTTTCTCGTTGGGCTTCCTCGGGACATTTTCCATTAAGTAATTTATATGAGTCATTGATCTTCCTTTCATGGGCCCTGTATATTCTTCATACCATTCCTAAAATACAGAACTCTAAAAATGATTTAAGCACAATAACTACGCCAAGTACTATTTTAACGCAAGGCTTTGCCACATCGGGTCTTTTAACTGAAATGCATCAATCCACGATACTAGTACCTGCTCTACAATCTCAGTGGTTAATGATGCATGTCAGTATGATGTTATTAAGCTATGCAACTCTTTTGTGCGGATCCTTATTATCTGCCGCTATTCTAATCATTAGATTTCGAAATAATTTCCATTTCTTTTCTAAAAAGAAAAAAAATGTTTTAAATAAAACATTTTTCTTTAGTGATATTAAATATTTTTATGCAAAAAGAAGTGCTTTAAAAAGAACCTCTGTCCCTTCATTTCCAAATTATTACAAATATCAATTAACGGAGCGTTTGGATTCTTGGAGTTATCGTGTCATTAGCCTAGGATTTACCCTTTTAACCGTAGGTATTCTTTGTGGAGCAGTATGGGCTAATGAGGCCTGGGGATCCTATTGGAATTGGGATCCTAAGGAAACTTGGGCATTTATTACTTGGACCATATTCGCAATTTATTTACATAGTAGAACAAATCCAAATTGGAAGGGTACGAATTCTGCACTTATAGCTTTGATAGGATTTCTTATAATTTGGATTTGTTATTTTGGTATAAATCTATTAGGAATAGGCTTACATAGTTATGGTTCGTTTACATTAACACCTAAATGATTACATAAAATAAAACCTTCATGAAATGAAGGTTTTTACTTTTATGTTTTATTTGAGAACCCCTTGAACGCCTTATCAAAGGGTTCTCAAAAATTCGAGATAGATCTAATTATACTTTTTTACTTATTTCTGCATTATATACTTTTTTACTTATTTCTGCATTAATAGAGCAGACGAGTAAAAAAAAGCAAACCTATTTAGGATAATAATTGGATAAGAGAGCCTCTACCCTGTCAACGGATAGGGAGAGAACAAAATCTGGATAAATACCAATTCCTATTACTGGTAAAAAGATACAGATTAAAATAAAGAGTTCTCGTGGTCCAGAATCCACAAAATTTGCGTTTGGAACATTAAATAGCTTGTATCCATAGAACATCTGGCGTAACATAGATAATAAATAAATAGGAGTTAATATCATTCCAATTGCCATTACAAAAGTAATTAGTGTTTTTGGCATTAACAGAAATTTTGGACTAGTAATTAGTCCAAAAAATACTACTAATTCTGCGACAAAACCACTCATTCCTGGTAAGGCAAGAGAAGCCATTGAAAAGCTACTAAACATGGTAAAAATTTTAGGCATTGGGATAGATATTCCCCCCAGTTCTTCGAGATAAACAAGACGCATTCTATCAGAAGCGGTTCCTGCCAAGAAAAAAAGTGTAGCACCAATAAATCCATGGGATAATATTTGTAAAATAGCTCCATTGAGTCCAATGTTGGTTATGGAACCAATTCCTATAATTATGAAACCCATGTGAGATACAGAGGAATAAGCTATTCTTTTTTTGAAATTTCGTTGACCAAGAGAAGTTGAAGCTGCATAGATTATTTGGATCGCTCCTATTATTACTAACCAGGGCGAAAATAGATAATGAGCATGAGGTAACAATTCCATGTTGATCCGAATCAATCCATATGCTCCCATCTTTAATAATATTCCCGCTAAAAGCATACATGTACTATAATGTGCTTCCCCATGGGTATCTGGTAACCACGTATGTAGGGGTATAATCGGCAATTTGACAGCATAAGCAATAAGGAAGCCAAAATATAAAAGTATTTCCAAGGTTGCAGGGTATGATTGATTAATTAATCTTTCCAAATCTAATCCTGGTTCGTTGGAACCATATAAGCCCATACCCAGAACTCCGATTAAGAAAAAAATGGAACCGCCTGCAGTATACAAAATAAACTTTGTAGCTGAATATAGACGCCTCTTCCCCCCCCACATGGATAAAAGTAAGTAAACAGGAATTAATTCTAACTCCCACATGATAAAAAAAAGTAAAAGGTCTCGCGAAGAAAATAATCCTATTTGACCACTATACATTGCGAGCATCAGGAAATAGAATAATCGCGAATTCCGTGTAATTGGCCAAGCTGCTAAAGTAGCTAAAGTAGTGATAAATCCTGTCAATAAAATAGATCCTAATGAAAGTCCATCGATTCCCAATCTCCAGTGGAAATCGAAGACATCTATCCATTTATAATCCTCCTTTAATTGGATTAAGGGATCCTCCAGTTGGAAATGATAACAGAACGCATAAGTCATTAGAAGGAATTCTAATAAACAAATAGATATAGTATACCACCTAACGACTTTGTTTCCCTTATGAGGTAAAAAGAAAATTAATGAACCTGCAAATATCGGCAAAACAACAAGTATTGTTAACCAAGGAAAATAACTCATGATAAAGTGATAAAGACAAGATACGTTTTGACCAGAAAAGCCCGTGCTCGATTATTTCGAGCACAGGCTTCTTCGGTAAAGAGGAATCAGACGATTCGAGTGAAGTTTTTTGTAACGTATCAATAAGATAGAGCCATGCTACGTGTTGTTTCAGGCCCTAAATAAACGCGGACACTTAAAAAATCTGTCGGGCAGGCAGATTCACATCTCTTACAACCCACACAATCTTCGGTTCTCGGCGCGGAAGCAATTTGCTTGGCTTTACATCCATCCCAGGGTATCATTTCTAATACATCTGTTGGACAAGCTCGTACACATTGAGTGCATCCTATACATGTATCGTAAATTTTTACGGAATGTGACATTGGATCTATAAATTTTTCTTTTCAACATAAAATTTTTCGATCTGGTAAAAATGAAATTAGTACTATAATGAGTCATATGTATTGTAGACACCAGACGAAGCAATGGTTTATCCAAACTTCAAAAAAAAAAATCTATTTTTTAATCTGTTTGTGAGAAAGCGTGAAGAGAGCCAAGAGACTTTAATTTTGGATTTCAACAATAAATAAGAAATAAGAAAGAATTTTACGAATTGTACAGACGAATTCGAATTAGCCAATAAATTGGCTATCGTCTTTTCAATATAAATTATTGCAATATTCAAATTGCAATATCAATGAATTACAAATACAAAAATTCATTTAAGTGAAAAAGAATACTATGCAATAATCTACTAAAAAAAATGGATATTCTCAAATAATACTAAGAAAATAGTATTGATTTCTATTTATTTTAATATGTGCGCCTTTGTTTAGAGGATTCTATGTCTAATTATTCAAAAGTCTAATTATTCAATAAATTAGATTGATTGATACGAGTGGATTTCCTATTACGATGGATGGAAGAAAGAATGGATAGTCCAATAGCGGCTTCAGCAGCTGCAAGGGCTATAACAAAAATTGCGAAAATATCTCCTTTTAATTGGCGACTATCAAATAGATCAGAAAATGTTACGAGATTTAGATTAATTGAATTCAGTATAAGTTCAAGACATATTAGAGCTCTAACCATGTTTCGGCTTGTGATCAATCCATAGATACCAATCGAAAATAAATAGACACTCAAAAAAAGTACATGCTCAAACATCATTAACTAACTCCTTATCAATCTCGATTCATTTCAATATGAGGGCAAGAATTGAACCGATTCAATTAATTACAATAGAACAATTACACAACAAAAGAAAAAAAAAAAAAAAAAAAGGAGGTATTTGTTGGCAGTAGATGGATTTTACTAAATCAAAATTGTGATTCTTTAGTTATTTATTTTAGATTTGCAATTCTTATAATTTGTACTTTTTCTAAGTTTTCTTATTGCCGAGCCATAGTAATTGCACCTATTAAAGAAACTAGAAGAATTATGGAAATGAGTTCAAACGGAAGATAAAAATCGGTTGCTAATGAATTCCAATTTGTTGAACATTATTTATGAGACCCTGTTCTACTATTTGGTTTGATCTTGTAGTCCAAAGAATTCCATACCACGACGTATCTGGGATAGTAGTCATTAGTGAAAAAACAATAGTTATACAAACGAGTGAAGTGAACCCATCTCCAATAGTCCAATAATTCTTATCTTTAGACCATTCTGAGCCATTTACGAACATTACAGCGAATATGATCAAGACATTTATGGCTCCCACATAAATAAGAAGTTGTGCGACAGCTACAAAGTAGGAATTTAATAAAAAATAGAATAAGGATATACAAACAAGAACTAATCCCAGCGAAAAGGCAGAATAAATGGGGTTGGTAAGTAATACTACTCCTAGACCCCCTAGTAGAAGAACAAATCCCCCAAATAGCATAAGAATCTCATGTATTGGTCCAGGTAAATCCATTATGGATAAAAAGAAATTAATAGTATAAAATTTTTCATGAACTGACTAAAACTAAAGGATTCAAGGAAGGAAAAAAGGATTAGGGTATTTTTTTGTGTATAAACTTATAGTTATAAATTATATTATATCACGAAAATCTAGTCTGATTTAAAATAAGAAATAATTTCCAATAAGCAGTAGTTTTTCGTTTTTCTTTATAGTTTAATTTTAAAGTTTAATAAAGAATTATTAGATTTTTATAACAGAAAGACAAAATCAAAGTTTAGTAATCAGTAATCGTTCTTGAATTCGAAGATTTTTCTTTGTTTATTTTACTTTCAGACGAATTCCTAATTGTTTGAATTGTGTAATCTCCCATTATGGAGATTGGTAACCGACTTAAAGCAATTTGATTGTAATTCAATTCATGACGATCATAGGTAGAAAGTTCATATTCTTCAGTCATTGATAAACAGCTTGTTGGACAGTACTCAACACAATTGCCACAAAATATACAAACTCCGAAATCAATACTATAATTAAGCAATTGTTTTCTTTTAATATCCTTTTCAAATCTCCAATCCACAACGGGTAAATCTATCGGACATACGCGAACACATACTTCACAAGCAATACATTTATCAAATTCAAAGTGGATTCGCCCTCGGAAACGCTCTGGTGTAATTGATTTTTCATAAGGGTAGTGAATCGTTATAGGTAAACGATTTGTGTGGGATAAGGTAGTTATGAAACTTTGACCTATGTACCTTGTAGCACGTATTGTTTGTTGACCATAACTCATGAACCCAGTTACCATAGGGAACATATTCATTCTAAATATCTATGAAAAGATATGTTTCTTTCTCTTGTTTGAGAGAGCTTTTGTGTTGAAAATATTCTTACTATTATTGTATTATCTTATTTATAGTGAAACAAGTTGAGAAGAGGTTGTTAATAAGAGATTGCCCAGGGAAATAGGTAAAAGAAATTTCCATCCAAGATTTAATAACTGATCCATTCTCATCCTCGGTAAAGTCCATCTTATTGTGATAGAAATGAAGAGAAATAAATAAGCTTTAGTTAATGTAATAAATATACCCATTGTCATTTCCAAAATTCCAACTGCTTTATTCATTTGGAAAAAATCAAAAAAGGATATATAGGGAATAGATAAATTCCACCCGCCCAAGTAGAGAACTGTTACAAATAAAGAAGAAACTAATAAATTTAGGTAAGAAACAAGATAAAATAAACCATATTTGATACCGGAATATTCAGTTTGGTAACCTGCTACTAATTCTTCCTCCGCTTCTGGTAAATCAAAGGGTAATCTTTCACATTCTGCCAAAGAAGAAATTAAAAAAACCAGAAAACCTATAGGCTGACGCCAAATATTCCATCCAAAAAAACCGTATTTTGACTGTGCTTCAACTATATCAACTGTACTTGAACTGTTAGATAATCATAGTCGGTGATAACATCACAGTTCCCACCGCTATTTCAAAACCGTACATGAAACCTTAGCTTCATACGGCTTCTCTATGATCAGAAAAAGGAAAGGACTGTTTTGTTCCTAGCCCCGGGGGCGTAGATAGAATTAGATAAAATAAAATAGATTTGAAAGTCCTAAATTAGACCAAAGGAATTCCGTCTGCTAGAATAAGAAAAAGCGCTTCCGAATTGATCTCATCCTTTATAATATAATGAAAATTTTTCTTTGTTCAGTAATAACTTAATCTTGGAATAAAACACTTGTTACTTGTTATAGGAATTCAATTAATAAATGGAAAGAGTTGGGTATTAGTTCATGAGCAATTCTGCATGAATATGGATAGAGGAAGGAAATAATGAAAATTTTTTCTAGTGCACTCCATATCTTTTTTACTATTCTTCTTTCCCCAGGGAGGGGGTATTTAAAAAGAAAAAATGGATAAAGGGTTAATTCGTTCTTGATAGCCATTTCCTTAACAAGTGAATGGGAACATACTCTGGATCGGAATCCGAAGAAAGTACTACTTGATAATTTCTACAAATTGCAAGTCCTTATTATGATTCCTTTTATGGGCAAAATCTCTAATGTTTTAGATTTTCCATTACTAATCCTTTATGTACTTTAGTGTTCCTAACCCTTCACTAACTTTTGGTGGATTCTTCTTATGGATTATTAAGTTATAGTAATAACTAGGAGTATTCTAGTAATGGAATTCCATATCGTGAATCCTTTATTCTTGGCCGCTTCAAGATATGATGACTAATTAAAAAATATCAACCTTGGGATAAAGAGTTTACACTGCTTATGTTTACTTCCACTTTTTTCTTGTACGTAGGAAATGAGATTTTTTCTTTTTACTACAAATTTATAAGCTGTTTTGTTTCACTCATATAGCTATCTAGTTTAACTTACCAACCCAAATACTAAATAAGAAAAGGAATATAAATAGTTAATGGATTTTATAGGAAAAAGATCTATTTTAACGAATCACACGTAGAGATATTGCTAGCACACAAAAAGTTAATGGTATTTCATAACTAATGGATTGAGCAGCAGCTCGTAGACCGCCTGAAAAAGAATATTTATTATTTGAGCTATATCCTGCCATAAGAAGACCAATAGGAGCTATACTTGAAATGGCAATCCATAAAAAAACACCAATACTAAGATCGGCTAAAACAAAATGATATCCCAAAGGGATAACTAAAAAACTTAATAAAACTGATATGACTGCTATAGAGGGTCCAATGCTAAATAAAGAAATATCTCCTCGGGATGGCAGAATATCTTCTTTAAAAAGTAGCTTAGTCCCATCTGCTATAGCTTGAAGCAGGCCCAGGGGGCCAGCATATTCAGGACCAATACGTTGTTGTATCGACGCAGATATTTCTCTTTCTAACCACACAATTACGAGTACCTCTATTGTTATTCCCAAAAGGAGGGTCAAAATGGGTAGAATCGATATCAGTCCATAGACTTCTTTTAATAATTCCAATTTCGAAAAAGAATTGATAGTTTCTACCTCTACCCTATCTATTATCATTTCAACGATCAACTTCCCCCATAATGATATCTATACTACCTAATATCGTCATGATATCAGCCAATTTCATTTTTTTAACTAGCTGAGGAAGAATTTGCAAATTAATAAACCCGGGTGGACGGATTTTCCATCTCCAGGGGAAAAGGCTATCATCTCCTACTAGATAAATCCCTAATTCACCTTTTGGGGCTTCTACTCTTACATAAAGCTCTTGTCTTGACAATTCAAAATTGGGCGAAGGTTTTTTACCAAGAAATTTATACTCAAAATCATTCCATTCAGAATTATTTTCTTTCTTAAAGCGTCGGACTTCTAAATTTTCATAAGGTCCTCCAGGAATTTTTTCTACAGCTTGTTGAATTATTTTGATGGATTCCCTCATTTCACCAATTCGTACTAAATAGCGAGCTAACGAATCCCCTTCTTTTTGCCATTGACTTTCCAATCAAATTGGTTGTAAGACTCATAAGGATCTACTTTACGAAGATCCCATTGTATTCCAGAAGCTCGTAACATCGGTCCCGATAAGCCCCAATTTACTGCTTCTTCTCCGCTAATAAAACCTACTCCTTCAACTCGCTCTAAAAAAATTGGATTCTGTGTAATAAGTTGTTGATATTCAACAACTCCGCGTAAAAAATAATCACAGAAATCTAAACATTTATCGATCCATCCATAAGGTAGATCGGCGGCTACTCCTCCGATGCGAAAGTAATTGTGCATCATTCGCATACCTGTAGCAGCTTCAAATAGATCATATATTAATTCTCTCTCTCTAAAAATATAGAAAAAAGGAGTCTGTGCGCCGAGATCCGCCATAAAAGGTCCAAGCCATAGCAAGTGAGAAGCTATCCGGCTTAATTCTAACATAATTACCCTAATATAGCTGGCTCTTTGTGGTATTTGAATATTCTCAAGAATTCTGGTGCATTTACTGTTATTGCTTCTGTAAACATAGTAGCTAAATAATCCCACCTTGTTACATAAGGTAAGTATTGTATAATAGTTCGGTTTTCCGCGATTTTTTCCATTCCTCTGTGTAAATACCCTAATATGGGTTCACAATCAATAACATCCTCACCATCGAGAGTAACGATCAGTCGAAGAACACCATGCATTGATGGGTGTTGAGGGCCCATATTGACTATCATGAGATC
The DNA here is from genome assembly GCF_056163025.1 of Triticum urartu. Lineage (NCBI taxonomy): Eukaryota > Viridiplantae > Streptophyta > Magnoliopsida > Poales > Poaceae > Triticum > Triticum urartu. The sequence goes on along the minus strand of NW_028259461.1, from coordinate 11,415,488 downwards.
TTTTCTTGTAAGCGGTAGACTCATATCCTTTCTTCCTTAATTCATTATTCCATGAAAATGGATTATTCCATGAATTCCTCAAAGCGAGGCTCATCAAAATGAAAAATCTAAGACTACTATAAGACTACTAAAAAAATAATAAAACAAGAAAAAAATTTGAACGATTAAATTACTGCTCCCGAATATTCAACTGACCGATTAATTTCTTATAACGTACTCTATTTTTCTTTGCCAAATAAGCCAGCAAACGTCGACGTTTTCCCAAAAGTCTTCGTAGACCTCTTTCCGATGAAAAATCTTTTTTGTGTAATTCCAAATGTGAAGCAAGTCTCCGTATCTTATTGGTGAAACTGAATACTTGAAATTCAACAGAACCCCTGTTTTCTTCTTTTTCTTCTTTAACCATAAATCCAAAAATTTTTCTACCTCCTTTCTTTTTCATGTATTTTTCTGATCAGGAAAAATACAAAATTATGTCAGTTATTTTGAAGTTATTCTAATCTCGTACACACACAAATTTGCAATTATTCATCTACTACTGGAATTTGGATTTATTTTATCGATGCAAATTGGATTTGGATAGAAGGGTACATTCTTTCTAATATTTTAGATAGAAGAAATGTTTCTTCTATCTAAAATATTAGAAAGAATTTTGCTGATTTATTTATTGCTATATGCAATTTATGGAATTGATACACCATTTAATTGATATCATTTAGCAAAATGAAACACAGCATATGCATCCATCTTTTGGCTCGAGAATTTCACGGGATAGAGATATGGTATAAGAAATAGACTATTAAGTAACTCTAAATGAATTGTGGATACATCTGTATCCTTAACATACTGAAACGATTGTCATTATTCGTATCAAACCAATAGCGATTCATACAAGCTAAATCTTCTAATCAATGGTGGGCCAATAATGAATTTTTTTGCATATGTATTAGACGCTTGGCCTGATTTCGAAATTGTCCAGAGTTTTATATGTTGTTTTCATTGCAAAATGATGGGTCTCCTTCCATAACTTTCCAATTACGAGTACGAGAATTGAAAGACATGAAAATTCTCAATTCTCTACGGCGTCTAGTAGATAGAAACAAGAAATCAGAAGAATCTTTCTCTCTATTCACTATCATTCCGCGTCTTCGACTTCTATTAGTTTCTTTTCTTCTTTAATGCAATAGCTATAGTTTGATATAAGAATCCATT
>NW_028259461.1:11379228-11411276 GCF_056163025.1 Triticum urartu | reverse complement strand
CATCTTTTCTTTCTTTTTCCTTCCGATACTAAAAAAAGATTGAAAAGGATCAAATTTTGTCATATCACGAAGAAATCTATCCCTCCCATAGCAATAACTAGAATTAAAAAAAAGGGAATGACAAAGCATCTGGGAATAAACGATTAATTTCTATCAATAAACCTGCTAAAGCACCAAACCATAGAGTACTTAGCACGGGTGCTACAGAGAGATATGTTTTTATATCCCGCATTGAAAATCCTCCTTCCTTGTTGGAATACATATATGATCATAAACTCTTGCCCAAGATTGTTATGCTATATATAAAATGAACCATATCGACGAAATTTTCCTATCCCTAAAAAAGAAAAAGATGACCCCTTCTTCCTATATATTACCAAGGAAAAGTAATCCTTCTTTTATAGGCGAAATTATATTGGATTTTATATGTATATAATTCCTTAATTATATGAGACCAAAAAGAAGAAATGACACGAGGGTTCTATATATAGATAGAGAAAGAAAGAAGAAGAAAATTATGATGTGGAAAAGAAGACAGGAATTGTGTACAATGGCATTGTACAACAATTTAATTTGGAAAAGGGATGTAGCGCAGCTTGGTAGCGCGTTTGTTTTGGGTACAAAATGTCACAGGTTCAAATCCTGTCATCCCTACCTATTACTTCTTTCTTCTTTATAGGCAGTAGCGACGAGATCAATTAAAGTAAAGTGGGTATAACTTGAATTTGTGGAGACTATACGTACGTGAGATACATTAGGAATAGAAAAAGATTTTCTTTTTGAATGAATGAAAGCGCTCTTAGTTCAGTTCGGTAGAACGCGGGTCTCCAAAACCCGATGTCGTAGGTTCAAATCCTACAGAGCGTGATTCCATCTATTTTATGTCGAAGCAGAGTAAAATAACTTAACAAAATTGAATTGTAACTCCAATTTCAATTTGACCTCCTCTCTGGTCTGGAGGAGGTCAATCAAAAAAAAAAAATGACTCAATCAAAGATCCAACTGATCCCCACGCCTGTATTGCAAATACGCAGTCACGAATAATCCCGCTAAAGTAATAGGAATTAGGCCTAAGACGATTCCAAATAGAAAAACTTCAATCATTTCGATTTGTTCGAGGGGATAAAAAAAGAGGTACGATCTATCCCTAAATAGTACTCTAAATTATCCACGAATCTCAATGACCAAGAAAAGAATTCCTAATTAGTCTGGAAAAGAGTCGTAGAATGCCAGGAATCCCAAAGAAAGATTTTTCTTTTCTGAATTATAATTATTCAGTCAATTCAAATAAGGCGTATCTTGTTCAAGCCAATAAATAGAGCTGGGGTTATAGTTAAAGCAGCCAGTAGAAAACCAAAATAACTAGTTAAAGTAAGCATGAAAGAGTTAAATTCCATTTATTTTTTTTTACTACACTACATATGTTGGTAAAGCATTTACCTAAGTTATGGAAAATTCATAATTCATCAGTTATTTTAGATAATACTAAAAAACAAGATAGAGTAAGATACAGAAGTGTAAAAGAAAGTGGATTCATCAGATGATACATGAGTCCCTAATTCCGAATCAAGAGATTTGTTGTGGAATTTGTCAATTGAGTAAAGTAATAATATTAAGAACTAGATCATCTAACCCCATTGAATGAAAAAAAGAAATTCAATTTTCAGGGAAATTTTTGAATAAGAGATAAATAAACAATTGAATTTGAAAAAAAAAACTTCTTTCTATTTTGGATAATTTCTTTTTCAATAGGACCCTCTTTTTGGAGTGAACGATCGAATATTCCCCTATTCCTTCTTATTTTAACTGATTGTATTCCATATGGAATAAGAGGAGAACAAAAGCATTCCACGACCTGCCAAGGGGCTGTTAAAAAAAAAAAAAAAAGAAAGCTCTTCCTTGAATTTACTTTATTTTTATTCCTTTTTCGAACTCCAACCAAAGTAGATTCGAAGACGAGTCACTTCAATTATCCTTTTAAGTTCTATTCTATCTTCTGTCTTTCCCTATTTCATCTCGTAAAGTTCCGCGCTCGCAGTTTGGTCAAGAAAGTTAGACCTAATCCAACAAACAATACAAGGATGAATTACGAATTATGAAAGGATAGATTTCACATATACTTGTCCTTGTATTGTGTCAGTATGAGAATATCCTTCCTAAATTATTTATCCAAACCTATTGATCATTAACTTAGATTTTCCCAAGATTTTGGCTGCTATTCCGAATTACTCTATTATTCCGAAGCCAATGAAAAGTAAGTAGAACCTACAAAAATGGGGTTTTCTATTGATGCCTTGAATAACATATAGCTTACCTATAGACAAAAAAAAAATAAAAAAGTAATTATGTTTCGGAACCAGGCAAAACCAGATTGCTGTGCCATAGGAAGGATAGCTATACTAATTCGGTATACTCAAAATACACCTTTGGTACAAAATTGACAATCTCACAAGGATGAAATATCAGTAATTTTCTATTTACTGGTCGATCCCATCTTTTACGGAATCAATTCCTTTTTTGAATGTACAAAAATTTTGGGAGTTCAGCATGTCTGGAAGCACGGGAGAACGTTCTTTTGCTGATATTATTACCAGTATTCGATACTGGGTTATTCATAGCATTACTATACCTTCCCTATTCATTGCGGGTTGGTTATTTGTCAGTACGGGTTTAGCTTATGACGTGTTTGGAAGTCCTAGGCCAAACGAGTATTTCACGGAAAGCCGACAAGGAATTCCGTTAATAACCGACCGTTTTGATTCTTTAGAACAACTCGATGAATTTAGTAGATCCTTTTAGGAGGCCCTCAATGACCATAGATCGAACCTATCCTATTTTTACAGTGCGATGGCTGGCTATTCACGGACTAGCTGTACCTACTGTTTTTTTCTTGGGATCAATATCAGCAATGCAGTTCATCCAACGATAAAACAAATTCCAACTATAGAACTATGACACAATCAAACCCGAATGAACAAAATGTTGAATTGAATCGTACCAGTCTATACTGGGGTTTATTACTCATTTTTGTACTTGCTGTTTTATTTTCCAATTACTTCTTCAATTGAGAGAAAGAAAGAGACTAATAAGAATTCTCTTATCCCATTTGGAAGGATACCATCCTTATAACTACCCATGACTGTTTTTGTCTCTAGCATGACCAATTGATAAAATGTGGAGGAAAGTAGGGGAAATGGCCGATACTACTGGAAGAATTCCTCTTTGGCTGATAGGTACTGTAGCTGGTATTGCTGTGATTGGTTTAGTAGGTGTTTTCTTTTATGGTTCATATTCTGGATTGGGTTCATCTCTATAGTAATCGGAGGGACCAGATTGTAAACATGAAAAAGTAGGAGCTTAGCGGGTCCTTACCCCCCTTTATCTGATTAGAGCGGAAAGGACCCGCGGAATTTTTATTTTACTCTTATAACGCGAATTGAATCTATTCGATTCACTCTTATGAAGCAACAAGAAAAAGAGATCACTCGAGGATCCAATATCTTATTCCACGAAGGAAGTATCCTGAAAATCCTTGATTTAGTTTCGAGTAATAAACTAATAAAACCTTAATCAAAACTATTCAACTAGCCTAAAAATAAAAAAACCTTCAATGGAAGAGTTTACTTTTTTTTTGCAAAATTTCTGTAAATTTGAAGTTGAACTTAATTAAACAAGCCAAGCAATTTGCTCACAATCACAAGAAATTTTTCCCCCGCCATATTTTCTTCCCCTCTGTTTGTCCACTACCTCGGCTAAACCTAAGCAAAAGAAAAAGAGGTCCAAGAGACAGACCCGAATAAAGAAGAAATAGTAATCTTTGACGAATTAGGAAGAAAAAGGATTCTTATTTTGATACAAGAAGAATCGGCACAAGAAAAAGGCTTTTTCTTGTGCCGAATAGACGATTAAGAAGACCTGCAATCCCTCCGAAAAAGAAGAAATTTTAATTTGATTGTTCTCGCCTTTGCCTTGGATTCTCTTCTTTTGCATGGGATATAAATAAGGAATTCCAGACATCTCATAAACAAAAAGCAGTCTAAACAAAAAAAGGATTTCCAAAATAGATCATAGATAATTCTAGCAATTGCCAATAAATCGAGGCTTTTTACCAACTTGATGGTAAGAAATCCCGGGACCTAGAAATTCATTTCGTACAATTGAACCTTTTCAAACTGTTTCTTTTTGAGAACCAAAAAAACTTGTGCCAAAATAACGGATGCGAAGAAGAACAAAAGGCCTTGGACACGTAATGGATCCTGAAGCACGATTTCTGCGTCCCCCTGACCAAAACCTCCCACATTAGGATTGCTTGTTAATGGTTGATCAAGCTTGATGGATTCCCCCTCTGAAACAAGAAGTTCTGGTCCGGGAGGTATAATATCAATCACTTGGCGTCCATCTGATGCATCAACTATGGATATTTCATACCCCCCCTTTTCTTTACGTAGTATTTTTCTTACTATACCTGTTGACGTAGCATTATAGACTGTATTGTTACTCTTGCTACCATCAGGATAGATCTGTCCTCTTCCTCGGTTTCCCCCTACATATATGGGATATTTTAAGAAATGAGCATCTTTCTTCGTAGCAGGATCAGGGGAAAGAATGGGAAAGACAATTTCACTATATTTCTTACCGGGAACAGGGCCTATCACAAGAATGTTTTTTTTATCGGGACGATAACTCTGAAAAGCAAGATTTCCTATCTTTTCTTTTAACTCAGGGGAAATACGATCGGGCGGCGCTAATTCGAATCCCTCGGGCAAAATAAGAACAGCACCTACATTCAACCCTCCCTTTTTTCCATTAGCAAGAACTTGTTTCAATTGCATATCATAAGGAATTCGAAGAACTGCTTCAAATACAGTATCGGGAAGCACAGCTTGGGGAACTTCAATATCGACGGGCTTGCTAGCTAAATGGCAATTGGCACATACAATTCGTCCAGTTGCTTCTCGTGGGTTTTCATAACCCTGCTGCGCAAAAATGGGATATGCATTTGAAATAGATGTCCGAGTTATTACGTATATCATGATCGATACAGAAATCGATCGAGTTATCTGTTCCTTTACCCAAGAAAAAGTATTTCTATTTTCCATGTCCAATCGCAGATCCCAGAATTTCTACAATAAATTAGATAGGTAGCTAAGCTAATCTAGTTCCCTATACACGAATCTGTTGTCATTCTACTGCAACAGTTGTACTGCAATGATGAATACCTTAAAGTAGGTATAAATAGAAAGAATTTTGCTAAAATGGAAAAGGGCTTTCTTTCTAAAAAAAGATGCTTGCTAATTTGATTAATATTAATATCGGGAGATCAAATGAATTTATGCTTCACTAATTGAATGATAAATGACTACAAGCGAAGGAGATAGACGATTTAAACAAAAAAAGACCCAAAATTTCAAACATGTATCTAGAATTACTGGAAAACTACAAACAAAAATAGTGAAAATAAGCTCGTTAGGAGCCCATCCAAAATCGTTGTAGACCCAACGAATTACTAGTTCCCAACCACGGGTGGAGTGAAATCCAACAAAAAAATCAGTAACTAAAAGAATAAAAAAAGCTTTTATTGAGTCATTTAAATTATAGAAGAATTCCTGAACCCAAGAATTCAAAATGACAAGTTCCTCTTTACCCAGAAAAAAAGAACCACTTAGAATAGCCAAACAGATTATATTTGTCGAGAAATGCAAAATGGTATGGAGATGATCCTCATTATTTATTTTGACCCATTGTATTATTTCCTTGTGTATTCCTGTAGGAGGTTTTTGTACATGTGTCTTTAGTTTCCCTTTTATCATCTCGTCCAAGAGAGAAAGTTCTTCTAATTCTATGAATCTTTCTAGAATCCTTTTCTCTTGAATATCAGTTAAGAGAGTTTCGGATTGCCTGGTATTCCACCAATTCTTAATCCAAAGTTCCAGACATTTGTTAAATGAGGAAGAGACCCCCCAAGGCAAAAGTACGATAAATACAAGATATAGTAAAGAAGGCAATGCTTTCTTTTTTTTCATTTTTGATCTGTAAATGGAGTTGTTAATGAATATGCTTCATTCGCTGACTCTATTCCATTCCCTGACTCTATATGATGATATTTCTATTTCATGATATTTCTATTTCTTTGAAGCAAAAACTCTATAGGTTTGATACCCTGTATCTATTCTTCTTTTTTGTATATTAGTTATTAGTGGAATTTCAGTGCATTGGGTTCTTTCTTAGATCTAGATGGAATGAAATAGTGAAATAGAATAAAAAAAAAGCCCTTTCGGATGAAAAAGGAAGAATAGTATGCGATATATCTAACTTGGATAAAAAAAAATTAAAAGCAAATTTCTCTTATCCTCGTTTGTTCCTTCCTTTAGATAAATACTTAAAAATCCCCTTACAATAACAAATCCAATTTAGAAGGGACTTCCTCCCTGTGTTGAGAAAACTTTTCTTCTTCCAATTCTTCTTTTCTTCATTCAACTCAGTTCAAAAAAGATACCTCAAAATACTTCAATTGGTACGCGCAAGAAATAGGCCAATTCGGCAGCTTTTTGTTCAATTTCTCGTGGAGTAAAAAATTTATCATCAGTACGAGTCAAGGGAATGATCCCCTGGCCCCGGATTTCCATATAAAGAATACGACGAGGATAAAGACCCTCTTTAACCTGAATTCTAATTGATTGGATATCCCGCATAAGGAATCGAAGGAAGACGCGACGTTTTATTCCAGGGAATCCCCAACGAAAAATGCACACTATTCCCTCTTTTCTATCGAATCGGTCATAACCACTACCTACATTCCACAAAATAGTACACCACAAGTAGGAGCTAATGAATAGGCCTGCGATTCCGTAGAAAGACATCACGACCCCCTGCGGAAAAAAAAGAATTTCTTGAGATGGAAGTATAGATATAATATTCTTACCAAGATAACTGGAAATCCCAACCGATAAGAATCCTAGTGAACCTAGAAAAAGAATACAGGCCCAGAAAAAATTACCCCTTTTTCGAGAACCTTTTAGAAGTTCTACCCATATGTGTTCTGATCGCCAATTCATATTAGATATACTAAATCCAGCAGCGGTCGATTGAAATTGAGAGAATAAGCTAAATAATTTTGACTTTACTTTTTTTGATTCTGAAATCGCCTTCAGCAACTAGTACTCCTGTGAAATAATAGGTTAGATACATTGACTTTCTATTCAAAAAATATTCGTTGATTCAATTAAAATAAATAAAATAAAACTCGCTATACCTGGCTCTGCATATTCATGCATTTATGCTCGTAGCCTATATCCGCATCCATAACCGTTTTTCATTTGTGTGTAGAAAGTGTGTGTAGAAAAAGCCACATACCCTACCATATTATATTACTTACACTAAAAAATACTAGACAATCTTATTTTTTTGCACATAAAGAAATAAAGAAGTCATTGCAATTGCCGGAAATACTAAGCCTACTAAAGGCACGAAAATAGAAGGTAAGTTTAAATCCGTCATGGAATAGGTGTCTCAATTCAAATTTACTATTTCTATCTAGTCGAAAAATATCTTAAGATTCTTATGATATAATTAAGTATATCTATTATAAGGAATATTGACTATTGTATTGTATTTTTTATTTTTAGTTTGAAAAATATTCTGTAAAAAAAATGAAAGGATAATAAGAAAATTCCAAAAAAGGAGAACTAATTAAAAAGATTTTATTTTGATTTTCCCATCCTCATGGCCTTTCTATCTTTCTAATCTAATTTGAAATTGGATTCAAAAGAAAGCGGTTAGAATTTACTTCCTGCATACATACTTCTCTAGAAGCGCATACAATAATGCGTGGTAAAGGCGGAAAAATAGTATATTCAATCAAAATCAAAGGGCAAATTATCTTACCTACTATAGATCCCCTACTACCCTCTTAGACTTTAAAAGGCGATATACCACCCAAAGAAAGGGTATGAAAATGCCGGGTGGAGTTAGCTTTTCGACGAAGACCTGTCCCGTGCAGCGAAGCCCTGTTAGTAAGACCCCCCGCAATAATGGATTATAGAAGAATATTATTCCAAATACTCCTCTGGACGCATATAGTAGCATTGCGATTCCGAATCTTTTTTATTTATGAATATGAACAGAAAAAATTCATTGTATCGTTGGGTCGGAGCGGAGGTTTGGTCCAGAAAAATTAGAAACAAAACGTCTACTCTACCGCATTGAAGTCTATAGCGCTGTATTTCCACGAAAGTATAATTCTTACCATCAGGATACGATCCTTTCTTTTGAACTAAACGTCTCTACGATGGGTCCAGGTTCTATGTCCAATCCCAAATCAAGGATTTCTCGCTCTTGATCGGAGTCATAAACTAAAAAAAAACTACCTTTTTATCCTTTTTCTCAAGGTTATAGAAAACTTCCTTATCTAGTTCTAGCATTTTGAAAAAAAAAAAATGCTTCTTTTTTTACACACAGTTCGAGTCACTTGTTGACTCACGATTACGCCTGTTAAAAGTTTCAAACGTCCTCTTTTTTGAAATTGAAAGAGAGTCCTATAAAAAGGTCTAACTTCCAAACTATGTCTTTTTTCATTCATTCTCCTTTAGTTTTTTTCTCTATCTAGAAGTGGAATAGAATAACCCGGTTGAAGGGTAATGATCATACGTCTGTAATGCATTGTATGGCCCAGAATAGGTCCTATTCTTCTACCTTTTCCAGGTAGTCGATGGCTATTCACAGCTACCACCTTAACACCAAAGAAGAGTTCGACCCAATGCTTTATTTCTGTCTTAGTGAATCCCGATTCGACATTAAAAGTATATTGATTCTTTCCCAATAAACGAAGACTTTTTTCTGTAAATACTGCGTATTTGATTCCATTATCATTATCATATGATAATACTATATTTTATTATTTTATTATTTTATTTGTATTTCTTTATTGTATTATACCTTAATATATATATTCTAGATATATAGAATAGACGAATCTCAATTTGTCAAGTCTCATGATCATATCATGATCTATTTTTATTCGGCTCAATCTTTTTTTTCTAAAAAAGATTGAGCCGAGTTTAATTGCAATCAATTAGAAGAATAAAGAAGAATTACTGCATTTCATAACTGATTTTTTTCTCTTTTTATTTCGTTTCTTTTTTATTTATACCTTCTTTATCTTTAGTTTTATCTAGTTAATCAATAGTATCTACCGGCTCGAACTCGAATTTGATCGCCTTCCATACTTCACAAGCTGCGGCTAGTTCAGGACTCCATTTGCAAGCTGCTCGGATAATTTCATTACCTTCGCGAGCAAGATCGCGCCCTTCGTTACGAGCTTGTACACAGGCTTCTAAAGCCACTCGATTAGCTGCTGCACCAGGTGCATTTCCCCAAGGATGTCCTAAAGTTCCTCCACCAAATTGTAATACAGAATCGTCCCCAAAGATTTCGGTCAGAGCTGGCATATGCCAAACATGAATACCACCTGAAGCTACCGGTATAACACCTGGCATGGATACCCAGTCCTGAGTGAAAAAGATACCGCGAGCACGATCTTTTTCAATAAAATCATCGCGCAATAAATCAACAAAACCTAAAGTCATTTCGCGTTCCCCTTCTAACTTACCTACTACTGTACCGGAGTGGATATGATCTCCCCCAGACATACGCAATGCTTTAGCTAATACACGGAAATGCATACCATGATTTTTCTGTCTATCAATAACTGCATGCATTGCACGGTGAATGTGAAGAAGTAGGCCATTGTCGCGGCAATAATGAGCCAAAGTAGTATTTGCGGTGAATCCCCCAGTTAAGTAGTCATGCATTACAATAGGAACCCCTAATTCTCTTGCAAATACAGCTCTCTTAATCATTTCTTCACATGTACCCGCAGTCGCATTCAAGTAATGCCCCTTGATTTCACCGGTTTCGGCCTGTGATTTATAAATAGCTTCGGCACAAAAGACAAAACGGTCTCTCCAGCGCATAAATGGTTGTGAGTTTACGTTTTCATCATCTTTGGTAAAATCAAGTCCACCACGTAGACACTCATAACACGCTCTACCATAATTTTTTGCGGATAATCCCAATTTTGGTTTAATAGTACATCCCAATAAAGGACGACCGTACTTGTTCAACTTATCTCTTTCAACTTGGATACCATGAGGCGGGCCTTGGAAAGTTTTTGAATAAGTAGGGGGAATTCGTAGATCCTCCAAACGTAGAGCACGTAGGGCTTTGAAACCAAATACGTTACCTACAATGGAAGTAAACATGTTAGTAACGGAACCCTCTTCAAATAGGTCTAATGGATAAGCTACATAACAGATCCATTGGTTGTCTTCCCCAGCAACAGGCTCGATGTGATAGCATCGTCCTTTGTAACGATCAAGACTGGTAAGTCCATCAGTCCAAACAGTTGTCCATGTACCAGTAGAAGATTCGGCAGCTACTGCAGCCCCTGCTTCTTCGGGCGGAACCCCAGGCTGAGGACTTACTCGGAATGCTGCCAAGATATCAGTATCCTTAGTTTCATACTCTGGGGTGTAGTAAGTCAATTTATAATCTTTAACACCAGCTTGAAATCCAACACCTGCTTTAGTTTCTGTTTGTGGTGACATAAGTCCCTCCCTATAACTCTTGAATTAAGAATTCTCACAATAACAGGGTCTACTCGATGTTAATTAGGCGTAAATGAAACTTTAGCAAAAATCTCGTAAAACAAAAAGGATATTCAATTAATATAATATCAACTCATTAAAGAAAATTGAGGGCATGCTTAGGTTAATGAATATGTTTCATTCATATATAATGCGTACACCCTGTGTATGTTCTATCCTATAGGAATTCCAATATAGGAATTCGATAGGAATTGAGTTGTTGTTATGGTAAGTTAACACGGTTCGTTATTAAACCATGGATTTGATTTACCAAATCCATAATTATTGTATACTCTTTGATAGATATAGCGCAACCCAAATTAATTCCTAATCCTTATTTTACAAGTTCTTAATAGTTCTCTTTTCTTATTTTGAATGCAAATACCTAACTAAATACTAATAAAATTCTTTGTTGACAGCAATCTATGCTTCACAGTAGTATATATTTTGTATATCGAAGTCCTAGATAGGAAAGTAGAGTAGGCACAGATCCTCCACAAAAGGCAAAATGTATATGAAAAAAAAGATTGATTGAACTTTCCAATGGACTCATTCCATGAGTAAACGATTGAATGGGATTCGCTTGGGCAACGAAATCAAGTCCTGGTCCCCTTTTCTCTCTTATTGAATTAACTAATTCATTTCCTTTTTACTTTTGGATTTTTTTTGATTTGATTTGGCATTATTCAACAATAAAAAAAGAAAAATTTCGACAAATTCCTTTTTTTTAATTATGTGATAATTATGAGAACCAATCCTACTACTTCTCCTCCCGGGGTTTCCACAATTGAAGAAAAAAGTACAGGTCGTATCGATCAAATTATTGGACCCGTGCTGGATGTCACTTTTCCCCCAGGCAAGTTACCTTATATTTATAACGCTTTGGTAGTCCAGAGTAGAGACACTGCCGATAAGCAAATTAATGTGACTTGTGAGGTACAACAATTATTAGGAAATAATCGAGTTAGAGCTGTAGCTATGAGTGCTACGGACGGGTTGATGAGAGGAATGGAAGTGATTGACACGGGAGCTCCTCTCAGTGTTCCGGTCGGTGGAGCTACTCTCGGACGAATTTTCAACGTTCTTGGGGAGCCTGTTGACAATTTGGGTCCTGTAGATAGTAGTGCAACGTTCCCTATTCATAGATCTGCGCCTGCCTTTATCGAGTTAGATACGAAATTATCCATCTTTGAAACAGGTATTAAGGTCGTCGATCTTTTAGCTCCTTATCGACGTGGAGGAAAAATAGGACTATTTGGGGGGGCTGGAGTAGGTAAAACAGTACTGATCATGGAATTAATCAATAACATTGCTAAAGCTCATGGGGGCGTATCCGTATTCGGTGGAGTAGGGGAACGGACTCGTGAAGGAAATGATCTTTATATGGAAATGAAGGAATCCGGAGTAATTAATGAAAAAAATATTGAGGAATCAAAGGTAGCTCTAGTCTATGGCCAAATGAATGAACCACCGGGAGCTCGTATGAGAGTTGGTTTAACTGCCCTAACTATGGCGGAATATTTCCGAGATGTTAATAAGCAAGACGTGCTTTTATTTATCGATAATATCTTTCGTTTTGTTCAAGCAGGATCAGAGGTATCCGCTTTATTAGGGAGAATGCCCTCCGCAGTGGGTTATCAACCTACTCTTAGTACAGAAATGGGTTCTTTGCAAGAAAGAATTGCTTCTACTAAAAAGGGATCTATAACTTCGATTCAAGCAGTTTATGTACCTGCAGACGATTTGACCGACCCTGCCCCTGCCACAACATTTGCACATTTGGATGCTACTACCGTACTTTCCAGAGGATTAGCTTCCAAGGGTATTTATCCAGCAGTAGATCCTTTAGATTCAACCTCGACTATGTTACAGCCTCGGATCGTTGGCAACGAACATTATGAAACTGCGCAAAGAGTTAAGGAAACTTTACAACGTTACAAAGAACTTCAGGACATTATCGCAATTCTTGGCTTGGATGAATTATCGGAAGAGGATCGTTTAACTGTAGCAAGAGCAAGAAAAATTGAGCGTTTCTTATCACAACCGTTCTTTGTGGCAGAAGTTTTTACTGGTTCTCCAGGAAAGTATGTTGCTCTTGCGGAAACTATTAGGGGATTTCAACTAATCCTTTCCGGAGAATTAGACGGCCTACCTGAACAGGCTTTTTATTTGGTGGGTAACATCGATGAAGCTAGCACGAAAGCTATAACCTTAGAAGAGGAGAACAAATCGAAGAAATGAAATTAAATCTTTATGTACTGACTCCTAAGCGAATTATTTGGGATTGTGAAGTGAAAGAAATCATTTTATCCACTAATAGTGGCCAAATTGGCGTATTACCAAACCACGCCCCCATTAACACAGCAGTAGATATGGGTCCTTTGAGAATACGCCTCCTCAACGACCAATGGTTAACAGCGATTCTGTGGAGCGGTTTTGCGAGAATAGTTAATAATGAGATCATCATTTTAGGAAATGATGCGGAACTGGGTAGTGATATTGATCCGGAAGAAGCTCAAAAGGCACTTGAAATAGCCGAAGCTAACTTGAGTAAAGCTGAGGGTACGAAAGATTTGGTTGAAGCGAAGCTCGCTCTCAGACGAGCTAGGATACGAATCGAGGCTGTCAATTGGATTCCCCCATCCAATTGAAGACAATCCAGTGGTTTATAGTTGATACAAAGAAAAAGGGAAGAGGGGTAGAAAAAGTTATTAGATAGCGAAGCGAAGTAAGTCCAATGCTATCTAGTAATTTTTCTACCTACTTACCTACTATTGGATTTGAACCAATGACTCCCGCCGTATGAAAGCAATACTCTAACCACTGAGTTAAGTAGGCAATTTATCACCACAAAGGAAGACCCATTACTTCGATCGATTATATATTGAATCCCTTTTCTAAGCAATACCGCTCTGTTATTGGTCTGTTATATACTAAATACTAAACTAAATACTAAACAGATACAGATCAAAGGGGTATCCTCTGGCATTAGAAAATATTCATCTTGACAAGAAATTATCTATATGTTAAGATATCTCTGATAAGGGCTATAGCTCAGTTCGGTAGAGCAACTCGTTTACACGTGCGCCAATGCTTTTCAAAGGAGCTTATTATGCAATGAACATAATCGATCTTATTGCAAAATCAATGTCTTACTTCATAGATTCGAGAGAATAGGAGAACAGTAGCCTGACAAACAGTCGGTTCAGTCCGATTCAGGTGCCAATTCAGGTGCCTAATCAAATAGAACCCTTATGGATTTGCTAGTTGATAAGGTAAATATCCAGCCCACTAAATGCTAGGCGTAATGAGGATAAGGGCCTCCAAAAAACTTCTTTTCGTTCTATGAACTTTAAGGTGTATGAAGTCTCATAGTTAACTCTTGCAGTGGAACGATAGAGACTCCATTTCACTTAGGTTGATTTAATTTAGACCGGAGGCAGACCTAAGTCAAGGTAATCCTCCTTTGAAACACTTTGGTATTGCTCCTAGATAGATCATAATACAAAAAATCAATCAGAGCACAGGGAGCCATCTCATTATCTTTCCGTAAAGAAAAACTATGGTGGACTAACTGATCTTTAAATCAGTTTATGAAAGAGCCCAATGCAAAAAAATGCATGTTGGGTCTTTGAAACAGTTCAAATCATTTCGATAATAATCCGTTTGATCTGTTTTACCGAGAAGGTCTACGGTTCGAATCCGTATAGCCCTAATATGCCCTTTTTTAGATTTTAGGATCTCTATCCTATGTTTTCTTTAGTTTAGTATAGTTTTCATTTTCTCATTAGTATTTGTTTATAGACTGGATAGGCGCCTGCGACATAGAATAGAGATAAAAGCATTACCAAAGGCTCATTCATCGAAAATCAAAATCATACAGACAGGAAAAGAAAAACGAATTTCTATCAAATCAATAGAAGAAAGGATCCTTTCCCTGATTTGAATCCCGTCCTCCTTCAAATAGGATATCTCTAGACTTCCCTATAATAACTGCAATGATTTTATCCATTTTGCGAATTCCTACTTTGTTTTAAGTATATTTATTACTTTGTTTATAGATACATTATGTAAATTGATCAACTTTAAATAGAAAAAATAAAGTAAAGAGTAAATAAGAAAACAGAATATTCTGTCTCATAGTTCTGAAATAGAGTTCTTTATTTTTATTTATATAGTATTACTTCTCATTAATTATACTGCATAGATTAGTCCTACTATCTTAATTAGGTTCTAATTTAGTAGTATTCTCATTTTTATTTAATAGTCTCTTATTATTTTATTATTAAATATTAAATAAAGGATAGAGCTATTCTTTTTTCTAGAGATTCTAGAGAAAGCGAGACAAAGTGAAACGAGAAAGTTTTCTTTATATAAGAATTAGATCTACATACACCATATCTAAATAGAATGGAAATCCAAAAGAAAGGGAGTTGGGATTCCATTGGATGAATCTTTAAAGAAGATGCAGCACAGAGGAAACAAAGGCTAAACTTAAACTAAGCGCTTTTGTTTGAACAAAAAAGATTCTTGTTTCACCGAGGAAAAGAGAGAAGTTCTGGATAAATTGACAATGCTGAATTGAATTGACTAATTTAAGTTCCGCCTATTCCACATTAATGGGAGTACATTATGTTTCTGCTTCACGAATATGATATTTTTTGGACATTTCTAATAATAGCAAGCCTTATTCCTATTTTGGCATTTTCGATTTCAGGACTTTTAGCCCCGGTTAGTGAAGGACCAGAGAAGCTTTCTAGTTATGAATCGGGTATAGAACCCATGGGAGGGGCTTGGGTACAATTCCGAATACGCTATTATATGTTTGCGCTCGTTTTTGTTGTTTTTGATGTGGAAACCGTCTTTCTATACCCTTGGGCAATGAGTTTCGACGTATTGGGTGTATCCGTTTTTATCGAAGCTTTGATTTTCGTGCTTATCTTAGTTGTTGGTTTAGTTTATGCATGGCGAAAAGGAGCCTTGGAATGGTCTTAACTGAATATTTAGACAAAAAAAAAGAAGGAAAAGATTCTATTGAGACAGTTATGAATTTGATTGAGTTTCCCTTACTTGACCAAACAAGTTCCAATTCTGTTATTTCAACTACACCAAATGATCTTTCGAATTGGTCAAGACTCTCCAGTTTATGGCCCCTTCTATACGGTACCAGTTGTTGTTTCATTGAATTTGCTTCATTAATAGGCTCACGATTCGACTTTGATCGTTATGGATTGGTACCAAGATCAAGTCCTAGGCAAGCAGACCTAATTTTAACAGCCGGTACGGTAACAATGAAAATGGCTCCCTCTTTAGTGAGATTATACGAGCAAATGCCTGAACCAAAATACGTCATTGCTATGGGAGCCTGTACTATTACAGGGGGAATGTTCAGTACGGATTCCTATAGTACTGTTCGGGGAGTTGATAAGTTAATTCCTGTGGATGTCTACTTGCCGGGCTGCCCACCTAAACCGGAGGCAGTTATAGATGCCCTAACAAAACTTCGTAAGAAGATATCGCGAGAAATAGTTGAGGATCAAACTCTATCTCAAAATAAAAATAGATGTTTTACTACCAGTCACAAGCTTTATGTTAGGCGCAGTACTCATACAGGAACTTATGAGCAAGAATTGCTCTATCAATCACCATCTACATTAGATATATCTTCTGAAACTTTTTTCAAATCCAAAAGTTCAGTACCTTCCTACAAATTAGTGAATTAGGAGAGGGGCTCTTTTGTGTAGAAAAATAAAAAGCAGGGCAATCTTTCAAACTTGCATCCGAAATGTGAAATATTTATACAAAGAGGGAGAGATGAAGACAATGCAGCAGGGTTGGTTATCTAATTGGCTAGTCAAACATGAGGTGGTTCATAGATCTTTGGGCTTTGATCACCGAGGAATAGAGACTTTACAAATAAAAGCAGGGGATTGGGATTCCATTGCTGTCATTTTATATGTATATGGTTACAATTATTTACGCTCCCAATGTGCTTATGATGTAGCACCCGGTGGATCTTTAGCTAGCGTGTATCATCTTACGAGAATACAATATGGTATAGATAATCCAGAAGAAGTCTGCATAAAAGTCTTTGCCCAAAAGGATAATCCTAGAATTCCGTCTGTCTTCTGGATTTGGAGAAGTGCCGATTTTCAAGAACGCGAATCTTATGATATGGTGGGAATCTCTTATGATAATCATCCGCGCCTTAAACGTATCCTAATGCCTGAAAGTTGGATAGGCTGGCCCTTACGTAAGGATTATATAACCCCCAATTTTTATGAAATACAAGATGCTCATTGAATGATAAGAAATTCATGCTCACTTATACAACACAACTCCAGATTTTATTCAAGTCAAGGAATATTTTTAGGTTCTTTTCCTAGATGAAACGGAATACCTATTTATAATTAATTCCTAATTATACAAAAGCATTCCAGATAGACTGAGCAAAAAAAGGGTTTCATTTGGATTCCCCTATTTTGAAAATCGCATATTAATTTCCTTCATATGAACAGAAAAATAGGATGACTCAAAGAAGTTCTCTACCAGGAACTTTGTACCGCGCACATTACTTAGCACAACTAGGAAAATAAGATAAGATAAAGATAAGCAAGACTAAAAAAATATTCGTCGGAATAGCGGAATACAAAATTAAGAAACGCAAAAAAATAAAGGGGAATCTCACCCCCTTCTTTATCATAAAGAAAAGATATATTTTAAAACTTCTTTAAAAAGAAAAAGAAGTGCCTCTATATTTATATTATAGATTTATCCACTTAGATGAATAAATATTATTAATGAATATGTATCACAATCCATCTCGAGGTATTTGGATCAATACCTATTCGGTGGATCTTTTTTTTTTTTTTCTCTGCCAGGAACCAGATTTGAACTGGTGACACGAGGATTTTCAGTCCTCTGCTCTACCAACTGAGCTATCCTGACCTTTTCTTGTGCATCATCCTAGTAGAGTATTTGTATCTATGTCAATTAAAAGGACTAAAAATTAATTAAAGTATTTCAAATTTTAAATTTGAAAATGGGGGGGGTAGTCCTATGCATTGTGCATGGTTTACTTAAATAAAACTTAAAAATAGAGTGAATAACCAAGATTTCTTGCCGATACTCTAATAAAAAAGAAATCTATTCAATGAATAGGATAAGATCCATTGAGTTCTCTTCGCATTCCTTTGTGAAAGAGTAGAATGAGAAAGCTAATGAATCTTAAACCCATTGCATTGATAAAAAGAAAAAAAAGTGCATTGATAAAAAGAAAAAAAAAAAGAGGATAAATAATAATAATATAGTATAGTTAGGGAATAAAAGAGGATTTGGGGATAGAGGGACTTGAACCCTCACAACTTATAAAGTCGACGGATTTTCCTTTTACTAGAAATTTCATTGTTGTCAGTATTGACATGTAGAATGGGACTCTCTCTTTGTCCTCGTCCGATTAATCCACTTTTTTAAAGATCTCGAAAACTTTGAATTTTAATTGAAGAATTTGATTATTCAATATTCGATTGGAGTGGATTCACAATAATGAAAAAAAAAAATTATGATATGAGTTTTTTATTTCATAATCATTATCATTTCTAATTTCATTTTTAAAAAAGATAAAGAACCTATATTATAATTAGAATATAATATGAGTTCTGTGATTAATCGTTTGCTATGTCAGTATCTATACGTGTTTATTAAATGTATAAGGTATAAAACCCCTCTTTCTCTAATTTAGAACTAGAAGGAATTCCACTAACAACACAACGTAATTAACTCGATTCGTTAGAACAGCTTCCATTGAGTCTCTGCACCTATCCTTTTCCTTTGTATTCTAGTTCGAGAACCCCTTGTTTTCTCAAAACACGGATTTGGCTCAGGATTGCCCTTTTTTAATTCCAGGGTTTCTCTGAATTTGGAAGTTACCACTTAGCAGGTTTCCATACCAAGGCTCAATACAATCAAGTCCGTAGCGTCTACCGATTTCGCCATATCCCCATTTCCCTCTTCTTTGAGACCAGGATTCCTTGTGTAATTTCATCCATCTCTTAGTTTTTTTTTTGAATCATTGAGTTCATCACTCAACGTAGTCTAGCAGTTCAGTTCGACTCTATTTGAGAGACCTCGCTTGCTTATTGCAATTCAGAATTGAATTGATTCTATCCTTGATGTATTTGCAATTCAATCCGAATCAATATATCCAAAAGTTTTTATCTCCCCCACCTCCCGTCTTACTTTTTTATAGTATTCAAAATTATACTATAACGCTTGATATTTATTCTTTTTTTCTAATCAGAATTAGCAATTTTATTTACTCTGACTCTATGTTCCCCTTAGTGAAATATTAATCCTCAAATTATTAACAAATAATAAAGTCTATAATGATCGAATGAAAATACCAATAAATTCTATAATTTTATTTTTTAATATCCTATAGTTAAGCATATCAAGCTAACTTTATCTTTAAGAAGTTTTAGTATTTTTTTATTTTTATAAGTATAACTTCAAATTTAGAACTAGTTAATAGCTAAGATTAATAACTAATATCTGAGATTTTACGGATTTCCTATACTATACCTATTTCTATTTGTTACACTATTTCCGTTATGTAAGCCCACTTAGCTCAGAGGTTAGAGCATCGCATTTGTAATGCGAGGGTCATCGGTTCAAATCCGATAGTCGGCTTTTTTTTCTCTATCGATGTTCTACGAACAAGAATCTCTTTTTTTCCGAATTAAATGGAGAATCCAGGATCTTTTATGTTTTTTACCTTACAATTTTGCTAGATACAAAACAATAAAATAAATAATATATATACAAAAAAAAAAGATTTTGATGAAATTCCATTTTTTGGGGTACTTTAGTTGATTTTACTCTGTTTATCCTGTAGTTTAATTCAGTTTTAATTTCGATGTATTCTGTAATGTAAATACAATGAAATTAATTGTGTAAAATGAAATTTCAATAAAATAAAAAAAGGAGTCTTCATGTCCCGTTATCGAGGACCTCGTTTAAAAAAAATACGCCGTCTGGGAGCTTTACCAGGACTCACTAGAAAAACACCTAAATCCGGAAGTAATCTTAAAAAAAAATTCAATTCTGGGAAAAAGGAGCAATATCGTATTCGTCTTCAAGAAAAACAGAAATTGCGTTTTCATTATGGTCTGACAGAACGACAATTACTTAGATATGTACATATCGCTGGAAAAGCAAAAAGGTCAACAGGCCAGGTTTTACTACAATTACTTGAAATGCGTTTGGATAATATCCTTTTTCGATTGGGTATGGCTTCAACCATTCCTGGGGCCCGCCAATTAGTCAACCATAGACATATTTTAGTTAATGGTCGTATAGTCAATATACCAAGTTTTCGTTGCAAACCCCGAGATATTATTACTACGAAAGATAACCAAAGATCAAAAGGTCTGGTTCAAAATTATATTGCTTCATCGGACCCGGGGAAATTGCCAAAGCATTTGGCGATTGACACGTTGGAATATAAAGGACTAGTAAATAAAATCCTAGATAGGAAGTGGGTCGGTCTCAAAATAAATGAGTTGTTAGTTGTAGAATATTACTCTCGTCAGACTTGAACTTAACGAAAAAAGGAAAGGTTCATAGAATTTTCTTCCCCTTCCCCTTTCCCCGAACTAAATCGCCCTAAGACCATTACCATTAATTTGTATTTTCCCATCAACTAGCTAAAATTGATTAACCCTAGGATTAGGATCCTTTTTTCTTTTTTCCTCTATGTGTATTTTACATACCACAGTAATTTGCTATAGAGAATTTCTAATTTCTATTAAATCAAAATAAGATAATATAAGATATTATATTATTGCTGGAAAAAATTGTTATTTGATTTGATACATTGTGATCCTTAACGTTGATGAATTAAGAAAAACGGAAAGAGAGGGATTCGAACCCTCGGTAAACAAAAGTCTACATAGCAGTTCCAATGCTACGCCTTGAACCGCTCGGCCATCTCTCCTACATAACTTATTATGGAAAATAAACTGAGTGAATAGCGAGTTTTCTTATTCCTGCAGTACAGGTACAACCGCAACCACTCGGGGGTTCCATAGTTCTATTGGAAAAATTCCTTTTGATCTAAGTGGAAGGATACAGGATTTTTTACTAGAAATTGCGCTCGCTATAAAATAAAAGTTTTAATTTGGGTTTTCCCGCAACTAAAGAAAAAGAAAATGGAAGAATTCTTCTTATTGCATAATAAAATAAAGAAACCTTAGAATTCCGTTTGCATAAGATACGCTACACCATACTATCGAAATCAAAAATAGGGTATGAGACAATTAATAACTTTGAAAACACGAAATAGTTGATAACATAAGTTGTTGTTCAGAAATAGGAAAGTGGAATGAAATCCAGTCTTAGTCAAATATTTCATATCTCTTCGTGTCCAAGCAGAAGGAAAAGGATACAATTTGAGCTGAGCGGAAAATCCATATCTCTCTTATCCATTTAAAGCATATGGATTTAGAGTAGAGCATATGGATCAATCTATTTATAATTATAAGAATCGAATGTGTTTGTTTTTATGTTATTTTGTGAAGGAATGAAAACAATTCTATATAGAATGGGTTGGGAATTATGCCTAGATCCCGTGGAAATGGAAATTTCATTGATAAGACCTCCTCAATTGTAGCCAATATTTTATTGCGAATAATTCCGACAACCTCAGGAGAAAAAAAGGCATTTACTTATTATAGAGATGGTGCGATTTGACTCTTTTTTTTGCTTTTTTTTAGCCCTACCTATACCTCAGTCTTACGAAAAAGAGAGGGGGGTTGGCATAGAGAGAACCAAATTTGTAAAGCAAACAAACCCACGCTTCGGGAAGGTGAGGCGAACTAACAATTCCTTCCGTCGTGTATCCTCGATTGATGCGGCTTCAGATACTTCAATTGTAGATTTGAGTATTGAGCGAAAGGTTACACCTACAGGATATGGTATGGTATGGATTACAGGCCAATCCTACTCTATTAGTATCCGTAGGCAGCATAGGGGAGAAAAGCACTACACCTAGAAATAGGAATCAACAAGAGAAAAACTTTGTTAGAAATTACCCCTTTCCTGATCGGTATCAGGGCTGGGAAGAATGGTTGGGATAACAAACAACCATCAGGTTTGTACTTTGGATACCCCTATAACCATCAAAGATCGTTGAAGTAGCTAATTCCTCTAAATAGGAGGCGTTGAGAACAAAGAAATTATTGGAGCTATCGTTTTCCTCTAGCATTAATAGAATTCATTGGTGTTAAGAAAAACCTCTTGTGGGAAGGTTGGCTAGAGATTTCTTGGAAAAATACCAGCCCCTTTCGGTTCATAATGAGACGGGACTAATTCTATTTTGATTCTATAGATTATTTCGCTTAGTACTATTATGTACAGAAGGGAGGAGCCGTATGAGATGAAAACCTCATGTACGGTTTTGGAACGGAGATTTTTTGAATAGAATGAACGACCGTAACGGATGTTGGCTCAATCCGAAGGAAATTATGCGGAAGCTTTGCAAAATTATTATGAAGCTACGCGACTAGAAATCGATCCCTATGATCGAAGTTATATACTCTATAACATAGGCCTTATACACACAAGCAATGGAGAGCATACAAAGGCTTTGGAATATTATTTCCGGGCACTAGAACGAAACCCCTTCTTACCGCAAGCTTTTAATAATATGGCCGTGATCTGTCATTACGTGCGACTATCTCCACTATAGAAAGAAAAAAAAAAAAGAGAGGATCAAATTTTCTAGTAAATACTAGAAAAAAAGGGCTTTCTACATAGGGATCGTAAAAACAACGATTTTTCCCTATCAGCTGTAGGAAGGAAGGACACTTCACGAGAATCAAAAAACGAAGAAAGTATGGCCTATACTACTACTCTATGGATAAAGTTTCTCAAATTGATAGAGAAAGCACCGTAAAGATCAATTAGTGAGCGACTGGGTCGATACAACTAAAAAAAACTGCTTACTTATCCCATGATATGGGGCAAAATTTAGGAATCCGCTTATGTAATAGAGCCGATCCACTAAGGGATTAAGCAGCGGTGTAGTATCAGATCCCAAAGATAGTAAGTTCTTTTTTCTTTCTTATGGAAAAAAGTCTTTTTCAAGGATTCTATAGAGATTTCATATATGAAACCGGGATAGTTACCTCTCAGAAAATTTGAACGAAGGCTCTATATCTATCTATGCTTCATTCTTCTGAAGGTGGGAAAAAAGATCAAACTGATTATTGATAAAAATTAGGGTTTGAAACTTAGGTAATTAATTTCTTCTGCTTAACCCAAGAACAAATTGGATCGATTTTTGATAAATCGAATTCAGTTAAGATAGGGGAAATTCAGATAGCAATTTCTGAGCCGTATGAGGTAGGAAACTCTCAAGTACGGTTCTAAGGGAAGGAACTTCCTATTCCGACCGAGGAGAACAGGCCATTCTACAGGGTGATTCGGAAATTGCGGAAGCTTGGTTTGATCAAGCTGCTGAATATTGGAAACAAGCTATAGCGCTTACTCCGGGAAATTATATTGAAGCACAGAACTGGTTGAAGATTACGAAGCGCTTTGAATTTGAATAAGACCATGCTCCTTCTTTTTCATAAAATGGGTGGTTTGGTTGTTGATCCATTAATCAAATAAATTAGGTCGTAAGATCGAATCAAGAATTTCATTATATCCATTTCTTATACCTTCTATTTTATATGATATTTCATAAGAATAAACCATAGGGATAGGGTCTAGAATAGAAGTAATAAAGTGAATAAAAAGAGGGGGCAATCTAAATATTGCTAATATATTAGGACCATCTTATTAATAATTCTAATGAGTTATCTTGGAATTTAGAATCAAATAAAAAACCCTATATTATGCTCAAGGAAAGTAGATATAGATAGGAGCTTATGCCCTCAAAAAAAATACACTAGTTTCTTAAATTAAAAATAAAAAAGATTTTTTTCTTACGTCGAGAAATATTTGTTTTTCAAGATAAACAATGTCCGTTAGGCACCTAATCTTTATGTCATAATAGACCCGAACACTTGCCTCGGATTGACTTCAATATATAATTGCTCCAGTGAATAACTAAAAAAAAAATAGAAGGATGGTAGATAGTAAAGAAAAGAACTAATCACAATATCTATCTTTCAAAATCTATCTTTCAAAATCTATCTTTCAAAATATATATCTTTCAAAGATTCACTAAAAAGACAGTTGGCGGGTCTCTTTGTATGTCTTGTCCGGAAAGAGGAGGACTTAATGATTATTCGTTCGCCGGAACCAGAAGTAAAAATTGTTGTGGATAGGGATCCTGTAAAAACATCTTTTGAGGAATGGGCCAGACCCGGCCATTTCTCAAGAACACTAGCTAAGGGCCCTGATACTACCACTTGGATCTGGAACCTACATGCTGATGCTCACGATTTCGATAGTCATACTGGTGATTTGGAGGAGATTTCTCGAAAAGTCTTTAGTGCTCATTTCGGGCAACTTTCCATTATCTTTCTTTGGTTGAGTGGCATGTACTTTCATGGCGCCCGTTTTTCCAATTATGAAGCATGGCTAAGTGATCCTACTCACATTGGACCCAGTGCTCAGGTAGTTTGGCCTATAGTAGGGCAAGAAATATTGAATGGTGATGTAGGCGGGGGTTTCCGAGGAATCCAAATAACCTCTGGTTTTTTTCAGCTTTGGCGAGCATCTGGAATAACTAGTGAATTACAACTCTATTGTACTGCAATTGGTGCATTGATTTTTGCAGCGTTAATGCTTTTTGCTGGTTGGTTCCATTATCACAAAGCCGCTCCCAAATTGGCCTGGTTCCAAGATGTAGAATCCATGTTGAATCACCACTTAGCGGGATTATTAGGACTTGGGTCTCTTTCTTGGGCGGGGCACCAAATTCATGTATCTTTACCAATTAACCAATTTCTTGACGCTGGGGTGGATCCTAAAGAGATACCACTTCCTCATGAATTTATCTTGAATCGGGACCTTTTGGCTCAACTTTATCCTAGTTTTGCCGAAGGAGCAACCCCTTTTTTCACTTTAAATTGGTCCAAATACGCAGAATTTCTGACTTTTCGCGGAGGACTAGATCCAGTAACCGGTGGTCTCTGGCTGACCGATATTGCGCACCATCATTTAGCTATTGCTATTCTTTTCCTAATCGCAGGTCATATGTATAGGACCAATTGGGGTATTGGCCATGGACTTAAAGATATTTTGGAGGCTCACAAGGGCCCATTTACAGGACAAGGCCATAAGGGTCTTTATGAAATCTTAACAACGTCATGGCATGCTCAATTATCTCTTAACCTAGCTATGCTAGGCTCTACAACCATTGTTGTAGCTCATCATATGTATTCTATGCCTCCCTATCCATACCTAGCTACTGACTATGGTACACAACTTTCCTTGTTCACACACCACATGTGGATTGGCGGATTTCTAATAGTCGGTGCTGCTGCACATGCAGCAATTTTTATGGTAAGAGACTATGATCCAACTACTCGATACAACGATCTATTAGATCGCGTCCTTAGACACCGCGATGCAATCATATCCCACCTTAACTGGGTATGTATATTTCTAGGTTTTCACAGTTTTGGCTTGTACATTCATAATGATACCATGAGTGCTTTAGGCCGTCCACAAGATATGTTTTCGGATACTGCCATACAATTACAACCTATCTTTGCTCAATGGGTACAAAATATCCATGCTACTGCGCCTGGCGTAACAGCTCCTGGTGCAACAACAAGTACTAGCTTAACGTGGGGAGGCGGCGAGTTAGTAGCAGTAGGTGGCAAAGTGGCTTTGTTACCTATTCCATTAGGAACCGCAGATTTTTTAGTCCATCACATTCATGCATTTACCATACATGTGACTGTATTAATACTTTTGAAAGGTGTTTTATTTGCTCGGAGTTCCCGTTTGATACCCGATAAAGCAAATCTAGGTTTTCGCTTTCCTTGCGATGGGCCTGGCCGAGGGGGAACATGTCAAGTATCCGCCTGGGATCATGTTTTCTTAGGTTTATTCTGGATGTACAATGCAATTTCGGTAGTCATTTTCCATTTCAGTTGGAAAATGCAGTCGGATGTTTGGGGTACTATAAGTGATCAAGGGGTGGTAACTCATATTACAGGGGGAAACTTTGCACAGAGTTCCATTACGATTAATGGGTGGCTTCGAGATTTCTTGTGGGCACAGGCATCGCAAGTCATTCAGTCTTATGGTTCTTCATTATCTGCATATGGTCTTTTTTTCTTAGGTGCTCATTTTGTCTGGGCCTTCAGTTTAATGTTTTTATTCAGCGGCCGTGGTTATTGGCAAGAACTCATTGAATCTATCGTTTGGGCTCATAACAAATTAAAAGTTGCTCCTGCTACTCAGCCTAGAGCCTTGAGCATTATACAAGGACGCGCTGTAGGAGTAACCCATTACCTTCTGGGTGGAATTGCCACGACATGGGCATTCTTCTTAGCGAGAATTATTGCAGTAGGATAGTGGCTAGGAGGATTTGAAAGGCATTATGGAATTAAGATTTCCCAGGTTTAGCCAAGGCTTAGCTCAGGACCCCACTACTCGTCGTATTTGGTTTGGTATTGCTACCGCACATGATTTCGAAAGTCATGATGATATTACTGAAGAACGTCTTTATCAGAACATTTTTGCTTCTCACTTTGGGCAATTAGCAATAATCTTTCTATGGACGTCCGGAAATCTGTTTCATGTAGCTTGGCAAGGAAATTTTGAATCATGGATACAGGATCCTTTACACGTAAGACCTATTGCTCATGCGATTTGGGATCCTCATTTTGGTCAACCCGCTGTGGAAGCCTTTACTCGAGGAGGTGCTGCTGGTCCAGTGAATATTGCTTATTCTGGAGTTTATCAGTGGTGGTATACAATAGGATTACGCACCAATGAGGATCTTTATACTGGAGCTCTTTTTCTATTATTTCTTTCTACGCTGTCCTTAATAGCGGGTTGGTTACATCTACAACCCAAATGGAAACCAAGCCTTTCGTGGTTCAAAAACGCGGAATCTCGTCTCAATCATCATTTGTCAGGACTTTTCGGGGTAAGTTCTTTGGCTTGGACAGGACATTTAGTTCATGTTGCTATTCCCGCATCCAGGGGGGAGTACGTTCGATGGAATAATTTCTTAGATGTATTACCCTATCCCCAGGGGTTGGGACCCCTTTTGACGGGTCAATGGAATCTTTATGCCCAAAACCCTGATTCGAGTAATCATTTATTTGGTACCGCTCAAGGAGCGGGAACTGCCATTCTAACTCTTCTTGGGGGATTCCATCCACAAACACAAAGTTTGTGGCTGACCGATATGGCTCACCATCATTTAGCTATTGCATTTATTTTTCTCATTGCCGGTCACATGTATCGAACTAACTTCGGAATTGGGCACAGTATTAAAGATCTTTTAGAAGCGCATACTCCTCCGGGGGGTCGATTAGGGCGTGGGCATAAGGGCCTTTATGACACAATCAACAATTCGATTCATTTTCAGTTAGGTCTTGCTCTAGCTTCTTTAGGGGTTATTACTTCCTTAGTAGCTCAACATATGTACTCTTTACCTCCTTATGCATTCATAGCACAAGACTTTACTACTCAAGCTGCTTTATATACTCATCACCAATATATTGCAGGGTTCATCATGACAGGGGCTTTTGCTCATGGAGCTATTTTTTTCATTAGGGATTACAATCCGGAACAGAATGAGGATAATGTATTGGCAAGAATGTTAGACCATAAAGAAGCTATCATATCTCATTTAAGTTGGGCTAGCCTCTTTCTAGGATTCCATACCTTGGGCCTTTATGTTCATAACGACGTCATGCTTGCTTTTGGTACTCCAGAAAAGCAAATCTTGATCGAACCTATATTTGCCCAATGGATACAATCTGCTCATGGCAAGACGACATATGGGTTCGATATACTCTTATCTTCAACGAATGGCCCCGCTTTCAATGCGGGTCGAAGCCTATGGTTGCCCGGATGGTTGAATGCTGTTAATGAGAATAGTAATTCGCTTTTCTTAACAATAGGACCTGGGGATTTCTTGGTTCATCATGCTATTGCTCTAGGTTTGCATACAACTACATTGATTTTAGTAAAGGGCGCTTTAGATGCACGCGGTTCCAAATTAATGCCAGATAAAAAGGATTTTGGATATAGTTTTCCTTGTGACGGCCCAGGGCGCGGCGGTACTTGTGATATTTCTGCTTGGGACGCATTTTATTTGGCAGTTTTCTGGATGTTAAATACCATTGGGTGGGTTACTTTTTATTGGCATTGGAAACATATCACATTATGGCAGGGCAACGTTTCACAATTTAATGAATCCTCCACTTATTTGATGGGATGGTTAAGAGATTACCTATGGTTAAACTCTTCACAACTTATCAATGGATATAATCCTTTTGGGATGAATAGTTTATCGGTATGGGCGTGGATGTTCTTATTTGGACATCTTGTTTGGGCTACTGGATTTATGTTCTTAATTTCCTGGCGGGGGTATTGGCAGGAATTAATTGAGACTTTAGCATGGGCTCATGAACGCACACCTTTAGCTAATTTAATTCGCTGGAGAGATAAGCCCGTGGCTCTTTCCATTGTGCAAGCAAGATTGGTTGGATTAGCTCACTTTTCCGTGGGTTATATATTCACTTATGCAGCTTTCTTGATTGCCTCAACATCAGGCAAGTTTGGTTAATTTAGTTTGTTTTTTTGTACTGTATCAGCACCTAGTTCATTACTCTTGATAGAGAGGGAGGATCTGCCTTTTTAGATTTCTTTTTCTATTTATTTTTCCATCTAGGATTAGAACCGTATACTTGGTAATAATAGCAACGACACATTATGGCAAAAAAAAGTTTGATTCAGAGGGAGAAGAAGCGGCAGAAATTAGAACAGAAATATCATTTGATTCGTCAATCTTTAAAAAAAAAGATAAGAAGCAAAGTTTCTCCCTTGAGTTTGAGTGAAAAAACGAAAATGCGAGAAAAATTGCAATCCCTACCGCGTAATAGTGCACCTACACGCCTTCATCGACGTTGTTTTTTGACCGGAAGACCTAGAGCTAACTATCGACATTTTGGGCTATCCGGACACGTACTTCGAGAAATGGTTTATGAATGTTTGTTACCGGGTGCAACAAGATCCAGTTGGTAAGGATAAAATACCCTTTCGTATTTGTATGGATTTCTGGAATTGATAATCATAGAGGAGCCCTCTTTACCATTCTGTATAAATGGACTATTCTATTTGTATAGATATTGGTAGAGGGGCGTATCCAACCCTCTTTTATCCACTAGTTACCCCTCTTTAGTTTAAGAGTATAGAGCAGTTTGGTAGCTCATAAGGCTCATAACCTTGGGGTTGCGGGTTCGATTCCCACTACCGCCTCCATACTCCTTCTTTATGATATATGCATGATATAATATATACATCATGCATTTGTATCTGGATTTTTTGATTTCCTAAAAGAGTTTTGGTCTAACAGTTTTTTCTCGGAAGAAGCAAAAAAATAAAAGAAAGAATAAAATATGAAAGAAAAGCGTCCATTGTCTAATGGATAGGACAGAGGTCTTCTAAACCTTTGGTATAGGTTCAAATCCTATTGGACGCAATCTTATTTCTATCT
This sequence comes from Triticum urartu, assembly GCF_056163025.1. Taxonomy (NCBI): domain Eukaryota; kingdom Viridiplantae; phylum Streptophyta; class Magnoliopsida; order Poales; family Poaceae; genus Triticum; species Triticum urartu. The sequence goes on along the minus strand of NW_028259461.1, from coordinate 11,381,933 downwards.
ATTCTTTAAATAACTATACTAAACTAAAAACAAAGAAAACTTTTTTGCATGATTCAAATGAAAAAGCTTTCTCAACGATTCCTATTCTACTAACAAGAGTAGACATGCAAAATTTATTTGTTACTGAAGAGAAAACCGTTCCAGCTGTTCCTGAATAGCTTCCTTCAAAAGGATTTCCGCTTGCTCGGTGAATGTCTTGCTAGAAGATATAATTTCTTGGAATTGAGGTTTAGTATCTTTTAGATGTTTACGTAACTCATCCAGAAATTTATTTACCTGTTCAATTTCTAACGAATCAAGATATCCTCTTGTTCCGGTATAAATAGTAGCTATCTGCTCTTCCACTGGGAGAGGATTTGCCTGGGATTGTTTAAGCAATTCCCTTAATCGTCGACCCCTTGCCAATTGATTCTGACTTGTTTTATCGAGAGCAGAGGCGAATTGTGCAAAGGCTTGTAACTCTGCGAATTGCGCTAGTTCCAATTTTGATTTGCCAGCTACTTGTTTCATGGCTTTAATTTGAGCCGCGGATCCTACTCTGGAAACAGAAATACCCACATTAATAGCGGGTCGAATTCCGGCATTGAATAGATCCGCAGATAAGAATATTTGTCCATCTGTAATGGAGATTACATTAGTAGGAATATAGGCGGAAACGTCTCCAGATTGAGTCTCAACTATTGGTAAAGCGGTCATACTTCCTTCGCCTAAAAGAGAATTTAATTTAGCGGCTCTTTCTAAAAGGCGTGAATGCAAATAAAAAACATCCCCTGGATAAGCCTCACGTCCGGGAGGTCTTCTTAATAGAAGGGACATTTGGCGATAAGCTTGTGCCTGTTTGGAGAGATCATCATAAATTATTAAAGTATGCCGTTCGCGGTACATAAAATACTCAGCCAGGGCTGCTCCCGTATAAGGAGCGAGGTATTGTAATGTAGCAGGTGAATCCGCCATTTCAGCTACTACAATAGTGTATTCCATGGCCCCCTCCTCATGGAAAGTAGTTACTACTTGAGCTACGGAGGATGCTCTTTGACCGATAGCTACATAAACACATATTACACCTTGCCCTTTTTGATTGAGAATTGTATCTGTGGCTACTGCTGTTTTGCCAGTCTGTCTGTCCCCAATAATTAACTCTCGCTGACCGCGCCCTATAGGGATCATCGAATCGATAGCAATAAGCCCTGTTTGAAGAGGTTCGTATACGGAACGCCTGGAAATTATACTTGGAGCAGGAGATTCAATTAAGCGAGATTCGGAAGCTATAATTTCGCCTTTCCCATCAATAGGTTTAGCCAGAGCATTTACAACACGACCCAAGTAAGCCTCACTCACGGGTATCTGAGCAATTCTTCCTGTTGCTTTTACAAAACTTCCCTCTTGTATCATCAACCCATCGCCCATTAATACAATCCCAACATTTTTGGATTCCAAATTCAGAGCAATACCCCTAGTACCTTCTGCAAATTCGACTAATTCACCTGACATTATTTCACCAAGACCTATAATACGAGCAATCCCATCCCCCACTTGAACTACGCGACCTATATTCTCAATCCCTACTTTCCTATTATATTGTTCAATACGTTCGCGGAGAATTTTATGAATTTCGTCGACTCGAAGGGTTGCCATTAGTGTTTCTTGACTCTTTTTTCGGAAGCAAGGGGAAAAATAATGCCTAAATTCTAAACGAAAGTAGAAGTTCAAGGCCTAATTAATTTAATTATTTCTTCCATTCCAGGGACCCGAGAATGCCAATATTAGCACGAATCGTACGGAAATGTAACTCGGTATTCAAACAACTATTCAGAGTTCCTAGAGCTCCTTGTACGGCCTGTTGGAAAACCCGCTGTCGGACCTGATTCATTGCCCTTTGTTTTTCAAAATAAAGGGTTTCGTTTTTAGACTTTTCCAATTGTTCCAAACTAATAGAAGTAGCATTAATCAAATTTGCTTTTTCTCGTTCTATCTCAGAGTATCCATTCATTCGATACTCATCCGCTTCTAGTTCGACTTTCTGTAATCGAATCCGAGCTTTTTCGAGTTGCTCAATGGTCCCTCTACGCAATTCTTCTGAATTTCGAATAGTACTCAAGATCCTCTGTTTTCGATTATCTAATAAATCTTTTAATGAAAGTAGATTATTTTGTAAGTTTACAACTTTTATGATCTCTTCCCGAACCAAACATGAATCTTTCGATTCATTTGGCTCTCACGCTCCTTTTTTTTTTTCTATAGCTATTTCCATATCTTTTTTTTAAGTAATGAGCCTATCCTCTATCTTCTTTTTTATGTTTATATTTCAATATACCGAAACCTATATAAGACTAGATAAATATTAAGAGGACTCTTCCGCCTAGATAAAAATATATCATGGTCAGCAAAGTTGTTTCTTTATTTTTATTTGCCCTCTAGTTAATAATTTCAATTTCATTAAGAAAAACTAACTAAATAAATGGAAAATGAAAATTAATAGAATTCTTTTTTATTTTTTTTTTCTTCAAATCCAAAAAATTTCTCTTTTTTATACATAGGTCGTCGATTCGGCATTGGTTAAAAAAGGGCAGGGTGCCCCCTTTTTTTTCTAGTAAATAGTTCAAACCATTTTATCGATATGAGTGTTCTATATCAGATAAATTTTACATTAGCTATTTCCCGTTTAAATTGGTACTAATACTAATATAGTTGTAGAAAGAGTACCT
>NW_028259461.1:11346735-11374235 GCF_056163025.1 Triticum urartu | reverse complement strand
GCCGATCTTACCTTGGCTCGCAAACCCCAAGTTTGTCTATGAAGAGCTAATCTAATTGTATTTTTTTCTAGAATGGATTTCTTATGTGGAATACTAATGGATAGGGCTTCGTTGCTAAGTGCTACAAGATCTAGTGCACTGGAACTCGTGGTTATGGACCCGAATCCTTTAGTATGGAACATTGTCTTTTCCAAGTAAAAACCCCTAGTATATGAAAGAATGAAAAGGTGCTTTCGTTCTTGTGGAATAAGAAGCCCTCGTACCTTAATGAAAGGAAAATCGTAATTTTTCGTTAGGTATTTGACCAAATAGGATCGTCCAGTTCCTACAGAACCTATCACTAAAATACCCGATAGGGCTAAGCGGAACGAAAAGGGTTTTCCATGAGATGGTAAATGAAAACGATTAGTCCCACACGAGGTTTGGGAATAAGTGATTGTCTGATAATGAGCAAGGAATATACGTCTTTCTGCTAAAGAGGATCTATTAAACTCATAATTCATTAGATCCTTGTTATCAATGCCAACTAGGTATCATAAGTAAATGGATCCCGGTTGTTCAATCCTTTGATAACCAAGGTCATTCTTTGCTAAAGAGAAATGATCACTATGAGTCAGACTCAATAGAATTGGATCCATTCCAAATAGCGAGAATTAGGATTCTTGATCCCTCTCAATCTCTCTTTCAATTCGAGGATCCAGAGAGGTGTTTTCATAGTCATCTCCGAATATTTGCCATCTCGGAATATTTTCGATTTCATTTTTCTATGATATGTCTTTCTATATGAAAATTGGTTATTTACGATGTACGATGATCCCTGTTAAGCATCCATGGCTGAATGGTTAAAGCGCCCAACTCATAATTGGTAAATTTGCGGGTTCAATTCCTGCTGGATGCACACGAACGGGAACATTCCATAAGTCTATTGGAACTGGCTCTCTATCCATGGAATCTCATCCATCATCCATACATAACGAATTGGTATGGTATATTCATACCATAACATAAGAACAATAAGAACTCGAATTCTTATCGATACTGGAACTCAGAGCATAGGAGGGAAAGTCGATTTATGGATGGAATCAAATACGCAGTATTTACAGAAAAAAGTCTTCGTTTATTGGGAAAGAATCAATATACTTTTAATGTCGAATCGGGATTCACTAAGACAGAAATAAAGCATTGGGTCGAACTCTTCTTTGGTGTTAAGGTGGTAGCTGTGAATAGCCATCGACTACCTGGAAAAGGTAGAAGAATAGGACCTATTCTGGGCCATACAATGCATTACAGACGTATGATCATTACCCTTCAACCGGGTTATTCTATTCCACTTCTAGATAGAGAAAAAAACTAAAGGAGAATACTTAATAATACGGCGAAACATTTATACAAAACACCTATCCCGAGCACACGCAAGGGAACCGTAGACAGGCAAGTGAAATCCAATCCACGAAATAATTTGATCCATGGACGGCACCGTTGTGGTAAAGGTCGTAATTCCAGAGGAATCATTACCGCAAGGCATAGAGGGGGAGGTCATAAGCGCCTATACCGTAAAATAGATTTTCGACGGAATCAAAAAGACATATCTGGTAGAATCGTAACCATAGAATACGACCCTAATCGAAATGCATACATTTGTCTCATACACTATGGGGATGGTGAGAAGAGATATATTTTACATCCCAGAGGGGCTATAATTGGAGATACTATTGTTTCTGGTACAAAAGTTCCTATATCAATGGGAAATGCCCTACCTTTGAGTGCGGTTTGAACTATTGATTTACGTAATTGGAAGTAACCAATTAGGTTTACGACGAAACCTAGAAATCGATCACTGATCCAATTTGACTACCTCTACGGGATAGACCTCAACAGAAAACTGTTGAGTAACGGCAGCAAGTGATTGAGTTCAGTAGTTCCTCATAGAAAATTATTGGCTCTAGAGATATGGTAATATGGAGAAGACAAAATTGTTTGAAGCACGCACAGAACCGGAAGCGCCCCTTGTTTCAAAGAGAGGAGGACGGGTTATTCACATTTAATTTGATGGTCAGAGGCAAATTGAAAGCTAAGCAGTGGTAATTAAGACCCCCGGGGGAAAATAGGGATGTCTCCTACGTTACCCATAATATGTGGAAGTATCGACGTAATTTCATAGAGTCATTCGATCTGAATGCTACATGAAGAACATAAGCCAGATGACGGAACGCAGAGACCTAGGATGTAGAAGATCATAACATGAGCGATTCGGCAGATTTGGATTCCTTTCCTATATATCCACTCATGTGGTACTTCATCATATGATTCATATAAGATCCATCTGTCTAGAGATCGTCATATACATCTAGAAAGCCGTATGCTTTGGAAGAAGCTTGTACAGTTTGGGAAGGGGTTTTTTGAGAGAAAAGAAGAATCTACTTCAACCGATATGCCCTTAGGCACGGCCATGCATAACATAGAAATCACACGTGGAAGGGGTGGGCAATTAGCTAGAGCAGCAGGTGCTGTAGCGAAACTCATTGCAAAAGAGGGTAAATCGGCCACTTTAAGATTACCATCTGGGGAGGTCCGTTTAGTATCCCAAAACTGCTTAGCAACAGTCGGACAAGTGGGTAATGTTGGGGTGAACCAAAAAAGTTTGGGTAGAGCCGGATCTAAGTGTTGGCTAGGTAAACGCCCCGTAGTAAGAGGGGTAGTTATGAACCCTGTGGACCACCCCCATGGGGGCGGTGAAGGGAAAGCTCCCATTGGTAGAAAAAAACCCACAACCCCTTGGGGTTATCCTGCGCTTGGAAGAAGAACTAGGAAAAGGAAAAAATATAGCGATAGTTTTATTCTTCGTCGCCGTAAGTAAATACGTAACTAGGAATATGGAAAATTGCATTTTTGGAATTTGCAATAATGCGATGGGCGAACGACGGGAATTGAACCCGCGCATGGTGGATTCACAATCCACTGCCTTGATCCACTTGGCTACATCCGCCCCTTATCCAGCTAAAGGATTTTTTTCTTTTTTCCATTGATCATTATTCTATTTATTCTGACCTCCGTACTTCGATCGAGATATTGGACATAGAATGCCACTCTTTAAAAAGGAAAAAAGGAGTAATCAGCTGTGACACGAAAAAAAACGAATCCTTTTGTAGCTCATCATTTATTGGCAAAGATAGAAAAGGTCAATATGAAGGAGGAGAAAGAAACAATAGTAACGTGGTCCCGGGCATCTAGCATTCTACCCACAATGGTTGGCCATACAATCGCGATTCATAATGGAAAGGAACATATACCTATTTACATAACAAATCCTATGGTAGGTCGCAAATTGGGGGAATTCGTGCCTACTCGGCATTTCACGAGTTATGAAAATGCAAGAAAGGATACTAAATCTCGTCGTTAACTGAATTCTGAATAGAAAGATTAAGAAGAAAAAAAGATTCAAAATAAAGACAGAAATACCCAATATCTTGCTAGAACAAGATATTGGGTATTTCTGTCTTCAAAAATTCTTATATGTTAGCAGAAAAACCTTATCCATTAATAGATGGAACTTCAACAGCAGCTAAGTCTAGAGGGAAGTTGTGAGCATTACGTTCGTGCATTACTTCCATACCAAGGTTAGCACGGTTGATGATATCAGCCCAAGTATTAATAACGCGACCTTGACTATCAACTACAGATTGGTTGAAATTGAAACCATTTAGGTTGAAAGCCATAGTACTAATACCTAAAGCAGTGAACCAGATTCCTACTACAGGCCAAGCAGCCAAGAAGAAGTGTAAAGAACGAGAGTTGTTGAAACTAGCATATTGGAAGATTAATCGGCCAAAATAACCATGAGCAGCCACAATATTATAAGTTTCTTCCTCTTGACCAAATTTGTAACCCTCATTAGCGGATTCATTTTCAGTAGTTTCCCTGATCAAACTAGAGGTTACCAAGGAACCATGCATAGCACTGAATAGGGAACCGCCGAATACACCAGCTACACCTAACATGTGGAATGGATGCATAAGGATGTTGTGCTCTGCCTGGAATACAATCATAAAGTTGAAAGTACCAGAGATTCCTAAAGGCATACCATCAGAAAAGCTTCCTTGACCAATAGGGTAAATCAAGAAAACAGCAGTAGCAGCTGCAACAGGAGCTGAATATGCAACAGCAATCCAAGGACGCATACCCAGACGGAAACTAAGTTCCCACTCACGACCCATATAACAAGCTACACCAAGTAAGAAGTGTAGAACAATTAGCTCATAAGGACCACCATTGTATAACCACTCATCAACAGATGCAGCTTCCCAAATTGGGTAAAAGTGCAATCCGATCGCCGCAGAAGTAGGGATAATAGCACCAGAGATAATATTGTTTCCATAAAGTAAAGAACCAGAAACAGGCTCACGAATACCATCAATATCTACTGGAGGGGCAGCGATGAAGGCGATAATAAATACAGAAGTTGCGGTCAATAAGGTAGGGATCATCAAAACACCGAACCATCCGATGTAAAGACGATTTTCAGTGCTAGTTATCCAGTTGCAGAAGCGACCCCACAGGCTTGTACTTTCGCGTCTCTCTAAAATTGCAGTCATGGTAAGATCTTGGTTTATTCAAATTGCAAGGACTCCCAAGCACACGTATTAACTAGAATATAGATAATAGAAGGCTTGTTATTTAACAGTATAACATAGACTATATACCAATGTCAACCAAGTCAGCCCAAAGATTAGCTATCCATATAACTAAATTAACCAAACCAATAATTTTGTATTTGTAAATGAAGTGAGTCAAAGTGAAAAACTTTGATGGGTCTTTTCTATATGGGTTGCCCGGGACTCGAACCCGGAACTAGTCGGATGGAGTAGATAATTCTTCCTTGTTACAATAGAGAAAAATCCCTCCCCAAATCGTGCTTGCATTTTTCATTGCACACGACTTTCCCTATGTAGAAATAGCCAATTTCTATTCCAAAGAGGAAGTTCTACTAATTTTTTTAATTAGTAAGTTGATTCACCTACTCTTTATTATAATAAAAAGAACATTTCAGAATGAAAAATAGAAAAGTTTTTTCTTGATCATTTATCAACCCTTTCCTGTTTCTTAATTTCGTCTAATGATTAATTAAGAGGGTTGACCAGGTCATTGATACGTATAATATCCAAATACCAAATACGCTCAGTGTGTGATCCACAGAAAGAAAAAAGAGTTGTTTTGGTGAACATCAAAGAAAAAACTTGCTCTTCTTCCATAAAAAATTCTTCTAAAAATGCCGAACCCAATCGTTGCATAAAAGTTCGTACCGTGCTTTTATGTTTACGAGCTAAAGTTCTAGCACATGAAAGTCGAAGTATATACTTTAGTCGATACAAAGTCCGTTTTTTCGAAGATCCACTATGATAATGAAAAAGATTTCTACATATCCGACCAAATCGATCAAGAATATCCCAATCTGATAAATCTGTCCAAATGGGTTTACTAATAGGATGCCCCGATCCAGTACAAAATTGAGCTTTTGATAAGTATCCTATGAGGAGAGTAGCGGGGACTATGGTATCGAATTTTTTCATTCGAGTATCTATTAGAAATGAATTCTCCAGCATTTGATTCCTTACTAACAAAGAACTTTTTTGTACACTTGAAAGGTACCCCATAAAATCGAAGCAAGAGTTTGCTAATTGGTTTATATGGATTCTTCGCGGCTGAGTCCAAAAACAGAAATAATATTGCCAGAAATTGATAAGGTAGCATTTCCATTTCTTCTTCAAAAAAAAAGTGCCTTTTGATGCAAGAATTGCCTTTCCTTGATATCGAACATAATGCATAAGAGGATCCATAAAGAACCATAGGGTTTTCCGAGAAAAACCAGGGTACATTATCCCAAAATGTTCCATCTTCCTAGAAAAGTGGATTCGTTCCAGAAAAGTTCCAGAAGATGCTAATGGTAAGCAAGAAGATTGTTTACGAAGAAACAACAAAAAAAATTCATATTCTGATACATAAGAGTTATATAGGAATTGAAATAGTCTTTTATTTTCTTTTTGAAAAAAAAAAATGGATTTCATTGAAGTAATAAAACTATTCCAATTCGAATAATAGTTGAGAAAGAATCGCAATAAATGCAAAGATGGAACATCTTGGATACGGTATTGAAGGAGTTGAACCAGGATTTCCAAATGGATAGGATAGGGTATTTCTATATGTGATAGATAATCCAAATGCAAAAATTTGTCTTCTAAAAAGGGAAATATTGAATGAATAGAGCGTAAATTCTGAAACTTTGGTATTTCTTTTTCTTTCAGACAAAAAAATTCCCGTAGCGAGAATGGGATTTCCACAACGATCGCAAACCCTTCAGATAGAATCTGAGAATAAAACTCAGAATAAAAATAATTTTTGTAATCCAATAATCGATCTTGGTTAGGATGATTAACCGAGTTATCCAAAAAATTCTGCTGATACATTCGAATAATTAAACGTTTCACAAGTAGTGAACTAAATTTCTTGTTATTACAACTAACAACTATTTCCACAGGTTCAGAACCATTTAATCCATAATGGTGGGCAAATGCATAAATATATTCCTGAAAGAGAAGTGGGTAGACAAAGTATTGTTGACGAGATTTATGTTTTTCTGAATACCCTTCGAATTTTTCCATTTGTATTTCTACTTGAATCAGAGAGAAGAAGCATTTCTCGGTTTATCGAATGATGATACATAGTGCAATATGGTCAGAACAGGGTGTTGCATTTTTAATACAAACCCTGGAAAGAAAGGGAGTCTAATCCACAGATCTTTTTCTGCTCCTTTTCTACCCAATTAGTTTATGTTTGTTCTAATTAAAAAAAAAGAACAGAACAAGTTTTTTATTTTTGCAGGCCAATCGCTCTTTTGACTTTGGAATACAGCCTCTTTATCAATATACTGCTTCTTTTACACATTCAATCCATAACATCCCTTATTCAATCCATAATCAAGAATAATTAGGATTTCTAAAAAAAAAAAGAAAAAATAAAGGGTCCACTCATAGGAAAACCCAACCTTTCCCCGCATCCGGCACTAATCTATTTTTAACGTCTAATTAGAGCGGGGAATCATTCCAATTAGGAAGTTCAGCTCGTTGCTTTTTATTTTACCAGAATTGGAGCCAGGCTCTATCCATTTATTCATTAGACCCAGAAAATCGTAATTTTGGATTCCATTCAAAAAAGATTGATTTTATTACGACATGCTATTTTTTCCATTCATTACCTTTGAGGATCAGTCGTGGTCTTCTAGACTCTACCAAGAGTCTGGACGAATTTGTTGTTTCATCCAAATGTGTAAAAGATCATAGTCGCACTTAAAAGCCGAGTACTCTACCATTGAGTTAGCAACCCAGATAAAAAAAGGATCTTAGATACGATCGAAATCCAAAAATCAATGGAATTACACCGCGCGCTTCTGTCAAAACATTGAACTAGCAAGACATCAAAAGATTTTTTTTATCGACCATGAAAAACACTCAAATGCCAAAACGAACAGGTCCGGTGAAATTCCACTAAAGTAAAGTTAAAAAAAGAGCGACCCTAATCACGATGGCCAAATTCTCCTTATTTTTAGCGATTTTTATTAACAAAAAATATATATTATAAAAAATATATATTATATTGTATGAGAATACATGCAAGAGGAACACCCTTATCATTTGAGCGAAGTGTAGGCGGAAAAATTGAATATGGAGTGAGGATAAAGAGACCCATCTATCTACAAATTCTATTTGTTCAATAGACCTTTGTCAATGGAAATACAATGGTAAGAAAACAAATTAGATAGAAAAAGTAAATAAAATAGGGGCTTATGTTGGATTGGCACGATATAATATAAATCCAAATAGGATTAAAAAAGAGGTAAATTGTGTCTAAATAATTAGACAACTAGGAATACTAATAATCTTCTCCTATCCTATTTTTTGATTCATTTAGTTCTTCAATTAACTCAAAGTTCTTTCTTTTTCTTTAAAGAATTCTGCCTTCCTTAAAATATCATAAACAGTTCTTGTTGGTTGAGCACCCTTTTCAAGGAAATAGAGAATAGCTGGAACATTTAAACAAGTTTGATTCTTTATCGGATCATAAAAACCTACTTTTTGAAGATCTCTTCCTTCTCTTCGAGATCGAACATCAATTGCAACGATTCGATAGACAGCTTATTGGGATAGATGTAGATAAACAACGCCCCCCCCTAGAAACGTATATGAGGTTTTCTCCTCATACGGCTCGAGAAAATGATTCGAATTTCTGTCGATAATAATAGAAATTAGACTATGACGTGCATTAATTTCCTTACAGAAAAAACAAATTTCATTTATACTCATGACTCAAGTGGGCTAATTTTGCCTGACAAACTTCGAAGGCAAAATCCTTCCAAAATTTTTGAGTCGTCTTTAAACTCTTTTCTTTGTCTCATTTCGAACGAATTGACTTTTATTCCTTATTCTAATCCAACTCTGTTGTTGAGACAATTGAAAATTGTGTTTACTTGTTCTGGAATCCTTTATCTTTGATTTGTGAAATCCTTGGGTTTAGACATTACTTCGGGAATTCCTATTTTTTTCTTTCAAAAGAGTAGCAACATACCCTTTTTTCTTATTTCCTTCGATAAAGCATTTATCTCTTCTATAGAAATCTAATAAGAGGGATTGATTCTGATATACTTTTATTGGACTTTCTTCTTATTTTAACCTTTCGATTTATTTCTATATTAAGGATAGACTGACAAAGTTGGCCTAATTTATTAGTTTTCACTAACCCTAGATTCTTTCCCTTGATAAAAAAAATTCTGTCCTCTCGAGCTCCATCGTGTACTATGTTACTTAAACCCAGCGCAAATTTGGTTCGGAACGAATAGAACAGGCTATGTCGAGCCAAGAGCATTTTCATTACTATGGAAAATGATGGATAGCAAAATCCACAATCGATCATGTCCTTCAAGTCGCACGTTGCTTTCTACCACATCGTTTTAAACGAAGTTTTACCATAACAAACATTCCTCTTTTCATTGCAAAGTGGTATAGAGAATTGATCCAATATGGATGGAATCATGAATAGTCATTGGTTTAGTTTTTTTATACTAATTAAAACTTGCTATCTATGGAGCAATATGGATAAAAGAAAGTAAGTATTTATCCGGGAAGCCTCCGCCAAGATCCAATTTATTTAAACCCATATTAAAATTCTATCATATGAATGAAACATAGTTTGAAAAAGACGACTAAACAAGTTTGCTTAAAACTTATTTATTCTTAAATTTCCACCCTCAACGGATGGCTCGAGATGATCAATCTTGAAGTGAGAAAAGAAGGATTGACTCTTCCTCAATAAATAAACTATCAACCTCCAAAAAAGTTTAATTAATTTAATTACTAGAATTAGAATTCTAGTAGTAATATATTTTTTCAGTACCAAAAACAATTAACTATAATAACTAAATAAACTATTCCAATGAAAAGATTGAAAGTTTTTGGTAGTTATAGAATTCTCGTACTTCTTCAACTCGAATACCAAAAGGAAGAAAAAAATATGACTAAGTGATTTTATAGTAGAGGCATATCCTGAATGTGCTTGATAGATCCCATTTTTTCATGAAAATAAAGATAGTCAATTTGACTGGACTTAAGACTTTATTATGTTTTCTGAGAAAGAATAAGATATCATTATTCTCTTTAATAAACTTTTGTCTCGTACGGAATACTATATGATTTCACCGTTTGTTTCATCAGAAACAATCTGGGACGGAAGGATTCGAACCTCCGAGTAACGGGACCAAAACCCGCTGCCTTACCACTTGGCCACGCCCCATTTCGGGTTTTATGCGACACTAATAAACACTAGTATGTTTATTTGTTATTCGTCAATACCATTTCAATTACATAAAAAAGGAGGGATATTCTCTTGCTAGTATTCTACACATGCGGATAATATAGAATCAAAAAAATGCATTGATCATTACATGGAATTCTATTAAGATATTATATGAAAGTCGAATTTATTCCACTCTCATTTGAGAGTGCGAATACAAGGAGGTATTTTGTGTTTGGGAAAGTCCGAAGAAAAAAGATTTTGAATCTGCCTTTTCCTTCTTTCCCTTAAAAAAATAACTCAAGAAAAATCCAATTATTTACTCTACAAGAATGAAATGCTTGTTATGCCTAATATACTTAGTTTAACCTGTATCTGTTTTAATTCTGTTCTTTATCCTACTAGTTTTTTCTTTGCCAAATTACCCGAAGCTTATGCTATTTTCAATCCAATCGTGGATATTATGCCTGTTATACCTCTATTCTTTTTTCTATTAGCCTTTGTTTGGCAAGCTGCTGTAAGTTTTCGATGAAATCTTTAGTACTCTGTATGCCAAATTGAATGATGTGTTCATTCCAAAAAAATTTTAAAATGGGTAAAAGCCGAGAAGTTTTATATTTTTATATTATGAACCTTCGATTCTAAAATTTAAATTCTTCTACATTGAATGGGTAGCTACAGCAATAAATTTGGATCAGCCTTTCTACTCCCCTGCACCTAGGTTGAGCAGGTACCTAAAGGTACCTACACAATACCTAACCACCTAACCCTATTTTTGCTATTGATAAGAGTGCTTATTATAAAAGAATTCTTGCAATTTTTTTCAAGAATTCTTTTTTGCATTTTTAGGTATAAAAAAAAACCATCCTAGTGGATCCGTGTGGTAAGGAAAAACTGGTAATCTATTCCTTAAAAAAAAATCTTGGAGATTATGTAATGCTTACTCTCAAACTTTTTGTTTATACAGTAGTGATATTCTTTGTTTCACTCTTTATCTTTGGATTCTTATCTAATGACCCAGGACGGAATCCTGGACGCGAGGAGTAAAAATTCAGTTTTTTTTTTTCTTATTGGATTTGTTTCGTACATTTATCTATGAGAAAATCCGGGGGTCAGAATTCTTTCCAATTCGAAAGTCCCAAATGATCCAAGGGAGCGGAAAGAGAGGGATTCGAACCCTCGGTACAAAAAAATTGTACAACGGATTAGCAATCCGCCGCTTTAGTCCACTCAGCCATCTCTCCACGTTCCAAAGCGAAAGGTTTCCGTGATATGATATAGGCAAGAAATAAGAAATAACGGTTGCAAAAAACCCCTTTTTTTTCTTTCAAAAGTCTATAAAAATTATATTGCCAATTCCATTTTAATTATATTCTTTTTTCTTAATGTTAAAAAAAAAGAAGAAAATTCTTGTTTTTTCTTTCTAAAAATCGATATTGGCCGAGAGACAATCAAATAGATTTTCTCTTTAGCGGGCATTTCCATATAGGACTTGTTATAATTATAATAAAACAAGCAGGTTATATAAAAAAAACGCTTTTTTTGTCGATTATTTATCAAGAAAGCAAAAAGGGTTCTTATCAAATCCACCATAAAATTGGAAAGAAGCATAAAGTAAGTAGACCTGACTCCTTTAATGATGCCTCTATCCGCTATTCTGATATATAAATTCGATGTAGATGAAATTGTATAAGCGAATTTTTTTTATTTCCTTAGACTTAGACCGCGCAAGACAAGAATTTTTCGCTATTTACGATTTCATATTCTTGTTACTAGATGTTCTATAGGAATAAGAAGAAATCGCAACTCCTTTGCGCTACACATAAAATTGGATTTCGAAGGTCCATTTTTTTTTTTCAGAATCCTCTATTATTTTAGTTCTTCCACCCATGCAATAGAGAGGGAATGGGAAAAGAAGGGTTACTTTTATTTGCATTTTTCCCTTAAAAGATAGACTTTGAAATAGGAGTCTTGGAATAATGCTGAATTCAAAGGTTTATTTCTTTCTATAGTATAAGAAAAACAATTTATTTCTATTTCTATAGTATAAGAAAAACAAATAAATAGTATAAGAAAAACAAATCGAATCAAATTCATGGATTTACCACGACCTCGGTTGTGACTGTGACTCCATAGATAAAAATGGGAAATTTCTCTCTTCGAGACCATTGAAAAAGGGCATTGAACGAGAAAGAAATCGTCCACAGATAATAAAACTATCATATGCCTTGGAAAGTGATATGAGGTGCTCGGAAATGGTTGAAGTAATTGAATAGGAGGATCACTATGACTATAGCCCTTGGTAGAATTCCTAAAGAAGAAAATGATCTATTTGATACTATGGATGACTGGTTACGAAGGGACCGTTTCGTTTTTGTAGGATGGTCTGGCCTATTGCTCTTTCCTTGTGCTTATTTCGCTTTAGGGGGTTGGTTTACAGGGACAACTTTTGTAACTTCTTGGTATACCCATGGATTGGCTAGTTCCTATTTGGAAGGTTGTAATTTCTTAACCGCAGCAGTTTCTACCCCTGCCAATAGTTTAGCACACTCTTTGTTGCTACTATGGGGGCCCGAAGCACAAGGAGATTTTACTCGTTGGTGTCAATTAGGCGGTCTATGGACTTTTGTAGCTCTCCACGGGGCTTTTGCACTAATAGGTTTCATGTTACGCCAATTTGAACTTGCTCGGTCTGTTCAATTGCGGCCTTATAATGCAATCTCATTCTCTGGTCCAATTGCTGTTTTTGTTTCTGTATTCCTTATTTATCCACTGGGGCAATCTGGTTGGTTCTTTGCGCCGAGTTTTGGCGTAGCAGCGATATTTCGATTCATCCTTTTCTTCCAAGGATTTCATAATTGGACGTTGAACCCATTTCATATGATGGGAGTTGCCGGAGTATTAGGTGCGGCTCTGCTATGCGCTATTCATGGAGCGACCGTAGAAAACACTCTATTTGAGGACGGTGATGGTGCAAATACCTTCCGTGCTTTTAACCCAACTCAAGCTGAAGAAACTTATTCAATGGTCACTGCTAACCGCTTTTGGTCCCAAATCTTTGGTGTTGCTTTTTCCAATAAACGTTGGTTACATTTCTTTATGCTATTTGTACCCGTCACCGGTTTATGGATGAGTGCTATTGGCGTAGTTGGCTTGGCTCTGAACTTACGTGCCTATGACTTTGTTTCCCAGGAAATCCGTGCAGCGGAAGATCCTGAATTTGAGACTTTCTACACCAAAAATATTCTTTTAAACGAGGGTATTCGTGCGTGGATGGCAGCTCAGGATCAGCCTCATGAAAATCTTATATTCCCTGAGGAGGTTCTACCACGTGGAAACGCTCTTTAATGGAACTTTCGTTTTAGCTGGTCGTGACCAAGAAACCACCGGCTTTGCTTGGTGGGCTGGGAATGCCAGACTTATCAATTTGTCCGGTAAACTGCTTGGAGCTCATGTAGCTCATGCCGGATTAATCGTATTCTGGGCCGGAGCAATGAACCTATTTGAAGTGGCCCATTTCGTACCAGAAAAGCCCATGTATGAACAAGGGTTGATTTTACTTCCACACTTAGCTACTCTAGGTTGGGGAGTAGGGCCAGGGGGGGAAGTTCTAGATACTTTTCCGTACTTTGTATCTGGCGTACTTCACCTAATTTCCTCCGCAGTCTTAGGCTTCGGTGGCATTTATCACGCGCTTCTGGGACCCGAGACTCTTGAGGAATCTTTTCCATTCTTTGGTTATGTCTGGAAAGATAGAAATAAAATGACTACAATTTTGGGTATTCACTTAATTTTGTTAGGTCTAGGTGCTTTTCTTCTAGTACTCAAGGCTCTTTATTTTGGCGGTGTATATGATACCTGGGCCCCTGGGGGGGGAGATGTAAGAAAAATTACCAATTTGACCCTTAGTCCCAGTGTTATATTTGGTTATTTACTAAAATCTCCTTTTGGTGGAGAAGGGTGGATTGTTAGTGTAGATGATTTAGAAGATATAATTGGTGGGCATGTATGGTTGGGTTTTATTTGTGTATTTGGCGGAATTTGGCATATTTTAACCAAACCCTTCGCATGGGCTCGCCGTGCATTTGTATGGTCTGGAGAAGCTTACTTGTCTTATAGTTTAGCTGCTTTATCTGTCTTTGGTTTTATCGCTTGTTGTTTTGTATGGTTCAATAATACAGCTTATCCGAGTGAGTTTTATGGACCCACCGGGCCAGAAGCTTCTCAAGCTCAAGCATTTACTTTTCTAGTTAGAGACCAGCGTCTTGGAGCTAATGTGGGATCCGCTCAAGGACCCACAGGTTTAGGTAAATATCTAATGCGTTCCCCAACTGGGGAGGTTATCTTTGGAGGGGAAACTATGCGTTTTTGGGACCTTCGTGCTCCATGGTTAGAACCTCTAAGGGGCCCCAACGGTTTGGACTTGAGTAGGTTGAAAAAAGACATACAACCTTGGCAAGAACGACGCTCAGCAGAATATATGACCCACGCTCCTTTAGGCTCTTTAAATTCCGTGGGTGGCGTAGCTACCGAGATCAATGCAGTTAATTATGTCTCTCCTAGAAGTTGGTTATCAACTTCTCATTTTGTTCTAGGATTCTTCTTTTTTGTGGGCCATTTATGGCATGCAGGAAGAGCCCGAGCTGCTGCAGCAGGTTTTGAAAAGGGAATCGATCGTGATTTGGAACCTGTTCTTTACATGAACCCTCTTAACTAAGATTTTCTTATTTATACCTGTTCTACTTTTTTTCTGTTCTGGCTCGGTTATTCCATCTAGCCGAGCCATTCATTCCTTTTTATGAAAGAAAGATAAGGGACAGAAAAAAAAAATAAATAAAAATGAAAGAAACAAACGTATTCAATAAGCAAAAGGAGAGAGAGGGATTCGAACCCTCGATAGTTCCTAGAACTATACCGGTTTTCAAGACCGGAGCTATCAACCACTCAGCCATCTCTCCACAGCCTAATCCTTATTTTACTCCTACAAATAGAACATAGCCATATAAAAAATAAAAAGATTTATTAGCCTCTAGAAAGATATCAGATACAAGTTCCTTTTCGATATATCTCTGTATACTGTATACACGGATACAGGATCCGCTATACCCGCTTGTGAAATAAAGAGTAAATAATCTCTTCTCACCCCCATATCCAAATAAAAAAGCGGTTTAAGTAATAAATTTGAATTAAAGAGAAGAATCAATGGATTCATGATTAAACCCCTCCTACTTCTTGTATTTTTTTACAATTTTGGTTTAAGTGAGGGATCAAATATGTAGTCAACTTTATTTGATGGTAGCTTGGAGGATTAGAAATATGACTATTGCTTTCCAATTAGCTGTTTTTGCATTAATTGCGACTTCCTCAGTCTTAGTAATTAGTGTACCCCTTGTATTTGCTTCTCCTGATGGTTGGTCAAATAATAAAAATGTTGTATTTTCCGGTACATCATTATGGATTGGACTAGTCTTTCTCGTAGCTATTCTGAATTCTCTCATTTCTTAAATGAAATTTGGTTAATATTTATTAACCCCATAAAAAAGAAATAATAAAGGCCATTTCTTCTAAAAAATTAGAATAGTGAGACGTATTAAAACGCAATTTGCGTTCCGAATTGCTAGCTCTTCTCTTTCAGTATTATGAAATTCCATTCCCATTAGAATATTCATTGACAGATAATAAAAAAAGGAAAACTCTAATATAATAGAAAATGAAATGAAACGGTCGACCCAGACATAGAAGGTCGACCCAGGCGGATATACGCTATAAAATATATACCGTAGCGAGCGTAGTTCAATGGTAAAATATCTCCTTGCCAAGGAGAAGATACGGGTTCGATTCCCGCCGCTCGCCCGCTTAATTTATCAAAGTACTATGATAAAAAGTTTAGTCTAGTTAACTGTTTAACTACTTATATTAAATTAAGTATTAATTAGGTGTTAGTCTAGTGCCGTATCCCTTACTATCTTACCCTTCCTTTGCATCCCACTCAAAAAAAGAGGGCGCTCCAGAGGCAGAAATAGAACTCGCCAACAGAGCTCCAAAAATTGGGTATTAACTGAGACAAACAACGGGCAAACTTTTTTTAAAGGGAAGGGAGAGGTAGACTGTCCCTTTCGTTTCATTTTTATTTTCTGCAGGGTAGGGAGAGGCCTTGCGCCTTCTTTTTTTGAAGGCAAGTGACTTCGCAAACTGCTCAATTTTGCCCTCTAGGGCCGGGAACTAATGAATAAAAAAGGGTTGGATACGCCCCTCTACCATACATATCTAGAGAAATAGAATAGTCCTTTTATACAGACTGCTAAGTGCGGAGACGGGAATCGAACCCGTGACCTCAAGGTTATGAGCCTCGTGAGCTACCAAACTGCTCTACTCCGCTCTGGAGTACCAGAAACTGGTGGACAAAAAAGGCTTGAATACAAGCCTCTAACATGTCTAGACAAATAGAATACTCCTTTTATACAGAATGGAGCGGGTAGCGGGAATCGAACCCGCATCGTTAGCTTGGAAGGCTAGGGGTTATAGTCGACGTTGGTTGATTATTTTTAACGTCTCTAATTCAAAACCGAACATGAAATTTTGATTTCATTCGGCTCCTTTATGGATATTCTCACCACTTAACATCTATGTCAGCTTTTCTATTTGAATGGAACCAAAGCTCTCCGCTTTCTAGATGATCCTTATAGAGTAGGAGATAGAAATTCTATCTAAATTCATCTAATCTACTTACTTCGTTCCCTAATTTCATTCAAGAGATCCTGAGGAAAAGAATTGGGTTTCCACCGAGCTGAAACAATATGCGGATGGTTCTAGTAAACCAAAACTATCGTTTTTTAGCTATTTGGCTTCCTTATTCCTTATTTTAAGAAGATTTAGTTACGATTGGAAATCAACTTTTTTGTATCTTCATCCATAGATCCTTTACTCATATTTTCAAAATTGGAATACTTAATCCAATGCAAAATTATGCTTCGCGACTCTGTACTCATAATCCTATTTTTATTTTGGATGCAATTTAAATTAGTCTTTGGATACAAATCGCCAGAATGTATATTCTTCCTCAATATGCTATTGAGAGGAAAAGGATTTAATCCTTTATAAGAACTAAAGTTTTCATCGGAATATAAAAATAAAAAACTTAAGGATGCCTTAAGTATATCATTTCAAATTCAGTTATTAATAGAACGAATCACACTTTTACCACTAAACTATACCCGCTACATTGTAGATTATGGTATAAATGGTACCCTTTGTCAAGGATAGCCATTTGACAAGAAGGCTAATTCCCCCTTATTGAATCAGATGGAGAAGGTTCATGACACTGAGCCGTTGGTACTTCTACTTCGATCGCTCGCCTTTACTTTAGGATTTAGATAGCCCCTCTGGTCTGTAAAAAAAATCTTTTCTTACCATGCTAATAGCGCCTGAACCAAATGTATTTATTTTGATTAGGATCCTATTCTACGGTTACGACTACAATAATAATTATTTACTTTGCAAGGACGTAAGTGTGTCAGACTGCTAAATTGTTTTATTATTCCTACAATATAAACTAGGGGATATAGGGGGTAACACTGTCCCTATAAATTCCTTTTTTCCTTTTCTTTTTTGTCCAGAATTGAACAAAAAAGAAATTATGGAAGATGTTTTCTTCCCCCATTAAGTCCGAGCCATAGAGTAAGAGTGAGATGAGTTTTCCAAATTCATCATAGACTTTCCCTATGGCTTGATAGAAGTAAGCAGCAAAGAGTCGTAACTTAAAGAAAAAAACGGACAGGGCCGACAGATTTACCTGATGTAAAGAAGATCCTAAAAGTCTCTGATTAGTCGACTCTCTCCATTTAACACTTTCCTCTCTCTCCTTTTTTCCACTGACTCAATTCTAGTTTATTAGATTCTTGTTTAAAAGAATGCAAAAAGTTCAATAGAACTAAGAACACATAAAAAATAGCATAGAGGATCAAGGCCATTACCAAAAGTTCCTCCCAAGGATCCTATATCCTATTGGGTATCTGTTCCCCGCCTTTTCCCGCTAGGATCGGAAATCTTATATTTTCCATATCCATATACCGTTGAATCCTTGGGGTTCCAGAATCCGCCTATTTTACTAGTCTTCGGAAACGGAAAACCCTGAACCAAGAAGAGTTGGATATGTTATGTAGGGTATGTTTTTTTTTATTAATTTTATTTTGAGCTCTCAAGATATCGATATATACATATACAATCTCTACATAATGTCTCTCTCTCTATCTCTATATATTATATATATAATATGTACATTATGCAGTAGACCCATAATGGGAAATCCAAGTGGCTAATTTTTGAATTAAATAAAAAGCCCTTTTAACTCAGTGGTAGAGTAATGCCATGGTAAGGCATAAGTCATCGGTTCAAATCCGATAAAGGGCTTTTTAAATTAGTGGTAGAGTAATCTCGTGCTAAGACGTAAGTCGTTGGTTCGAATCTGATAGAGTACTTTTCTACTAAATTGATTCACTTTTTTTCTTTGTTTTTGAAACTTTCTCTATATTTTTAGAGAATTTTATGACTTAGTGCGGGATGGATGCATTTTTGGTATGAACACTAAATGAAGCACGGAGAATTAATCTATAACGATCAACTAAAAAAAATCCTAGATGAAAACATAACAGAAAAGTTGGAAAAACTCTTTGCTTTGGATCTATTTATACTTTTCGAGTATATTGACAATTCCAAAAAACTGCTCATACTATGATTATAGTATAATCACGAGCGGTTGTATATGGCCCTATCGTCTAGTGATGCCCCTATCGTCTAGTGGTTCAGGACATCTCTCTTTCAAGGAGGCAGCGGGGATTCGACTTCCCCTGGGGGTAGGGAGTATTATGAAAGGAGGTTAATCATAGATTAGCAAAAACCCTAGAATAAATTCTTCCTGGGTCGATGCCCGAGTGGTTAATGGGGACGGACTGTAAATTCGTTGACAATGTCTACGCTGGTTCAAATCCAGCTCGGCCCAAACCAAAAATCTAGGGCTTCGTGAGTATGAACTAAATCCTTTTGTTTTTCTTCCATAAAATAAAATGTCTGATCTATAGAAATAAAAGATAAAGAAAAAAGGGAAATTTTTTTTTCTAATCCATATCTCTCTCATTCCTTTCTTACAAACAAAAGAGTTTTTCTTATTGAAGGCTGGATTATTATCCATTTTTAGTGATAAAAAATCACGACATACTAGTTATGTCACTCTCACTATACCCACGTATAATATAATATGTGGGTATGTAGTATATGATTCGTCTATTTCTTAGAGTACGAAAGACGAATCGAATCTTCTTATGGTTCTATTTAAGAATGGGTATGCCATACACCCCGCGGGGATTGTAGTTCAATTGGTCAGAGCACCGCCCTGTCAAGGCGGAAGCTGCGGGTTCGAGCCCCGTCAGTCCCGAACTAGGGTTCAATGAATGGAGAAATTGATATTTCCTTTTTCCATGAAAAAAAGGGGCAGGGAGCAAGATCAAATACCCACAGGGCACCCTTACTTCACTTTTTTATTTTGCATCTCTCATTAAAGAGGGAGGGAGGGCATATAGGAATTTTTTTTTCACTACTCCCAATCGATAAAGAAAGACACACATACGATATGTGGATTAGTAGAATTTAGGATATTATATTACTCTATCTTTCTTTATGATGATACCATCCTCATCTTAATTTCCTATTCCACTCTTATGGAATAGAGTACCGGTATTTTACCGGAATCCATACATAAATCGTATTCCCTTTTTATTTCAGACCTCTTTTCCCCATCTCACTTCTACTGCTTATTTGGATGTCTATGTGACCCATAGAAAGTGAAAGTTGGTCATATAATACATACATAATTGTATGTATAACTATAAGAAAAAGGAAGGGAAATTGTATAAGATTAAGAAAGTATAAGATTAAGAAAGCTCGTGGGTTAGAGATATAGAAAAGAAAAAGTAGAAAAGGATTAAAAAAGAGGGAATTCCTAATCCAATCAAAAAACCCATTTTGGTCTTAGTGTGGATAGAGGATCTTCCTATGTTATACTATATAACTCTCATCCGTGAAATATAACTCTCATCCATGAATTGATTTGATAGATCCGATATTCATAATATTGAATTGATTCAGTATTATCAGAATGCAAGCCCTACCCTTGAATTTACAAGATACCCCTTTTTCCTCTCCATGGGATTACATCCCGAGTTATTGTGAAAATAAAAAATAAAGAGGTTATGGAAGTCAATATTCTCGCATTTATTGCTACTGCACTGTTCATTCTAGTTCCTACTTCTTTTTTACTTATTATTTATGTAAAAACAGTCAGCCAAAATAATTAATTGGAATTCCAATTAATCATTGAAGAAATTAAAAAGGGATTAAATAAAAAAAATCCAAGTCTTAAATGAAAGGATCTGGTTGGAATCTTAAAGTGTGGTAGAAAGAACTACATATAGTTTTTTCTACGACACTTTAGATTCTTTCTATTATATTATCTTTGAATCTACATAGAATAGATTAGTAGATTGAAATAGTTAAGTAGTCTAATTCAATTTCTTTTTTCATTGCATCCACTTAATTTCAATCAGGTCAAAATAAAAAAATCTAAGACAATTCTTGACCAAAGAATCCATGGAAGGAAAGAAAAATAATATGAAGAATAGACTATAGTAAAAAGTAAAAGGAAATGGAAAATGTGTGATATGCCGTGAATAGTTCCGTGGAAGAAAGTCTAATTTTCTTATGTATAGAACTTTTTTTAACCATTCGTCATTTCTAGTAGAAATTCTGAATTGGTATAATGGCTCTTTCTTACATTACAACTTACAATACAAGAGTTTCTTACAGGAGTGAAACAAAACTAAAGAAAAAGATTAAAGAATAACGTTTGACAAAATGATTAATGCAAAATGATCCATTAAAGAAAAGAATTGATACAACAATTTGATTACTTAATCAATTAGTAGTATCCCTAGAGTCCACTCCTTCCCCATACTACTAGTGAAAGAGAAAATGTAAAGACTACCATTAAAGCAGCCCAAGCGAGACTTACTATATCCATCTAAATTATGTCTCCTATTTCTATGAAGGGATTATTCTACTATTGATCAATAATCATAGTGGAATCAAGGGTACAGAGTCAAAAAGGGATTCCGCCCTAAGGCCATGGATCAATCAGTTCAAGGAATTTACTCCTAACAAATTCTTATAGGAATTCTGGTAGAATTAGAGAGCATTAAAAATACGAGATACTATAGCCCTTTTTTCCTTAAAAAAGAAAGAGTACGGGAATGATGTCCTGAATAGAAGAAGCGGGAATAGGAAGATTTTTTATTCCTTTTGTTACTCTTTTTTTTTTTTTTAAGCAAAGGACGCCCGAATATACCATAAAATTATCGATAGATAAATATTTATTGGATACCTACCTTACCTAATGTTTATTTTTGACCTAAACCCTGCAGCCTTGCTTTGTATCATTCTATGAAAGAATGAAGAGATTTTATCCATAATACAACTCCTAAATTGATTTTTGATCGACCTATTTAATCTGATTCTCGTTAGAATTAAGTAGTCCTTACTTTAGTGTATGTAGGTAACATAAGATGTACGATAAAAAAATGTATAATAATTAGTAAGTCTTGATATTCTTTCGTGGAGTCCCTTCTTGAATCTTAGATTGAAAAAAAAAAAGAATGCCCCTTAGGGACCTTTCTTTGGATACCAAGATTTCTGACATCTTATCCTCGTATTTTAAAATTATCAAATCGAATCTCAATTAAGAACCAATTCAAATTCATATAATAAAAGAATAAGGAAACACTACCTCACCCCTATTGATAACCATTTTGGCCACTACCGTCAAAACAAACCCTAACCCTAGTTTGAGGATAGAACTATGGTATGGTTTCTCTAAACCCAGTATCGGCAGGCCCAGTTACTCTCTTGCCCGAACTTATGCGAAGTAAAAATTTATCGAATTCGATCAGCACTATAAAAAAAACCTAAGTATTTTATTGATCAGGCGGCACCCAGATTTGAACTGGGGATAAAGGATTTGCAGTCCCCTGCCTTACCGCTTGGCCATGCCGCCAAAAAATCCGATCAAAAATCTAGAAAACAGCAAGTATTCATCCACGTTTTCTTACGAAAAGCCCCTTTTATTTTGAATATAATTCTACTTACTTTTTTCCAATCTTTTTCAAAAAATCTATTCCTGCTTTTTTTGATCCAGTTTCTATTATTCTCCTCGATAGATTCTATCTTAAAACATACATTGTTAACACAATAAAACTTCCCATTTCTTTCTATTGAGATGAAAAAGAAGAAAAAGTGGATTTCTATTCACAGGCTGCAAAATTCAGAATAAATTGGAACCGTTAACTAGAATTCTCTTTTTTTTATTGCAGTAGTGAACTACTCTTAAATCGGTATTATCTCCCCCCCCTTCAATGGCATAATAAAATATTATGGCTTTATGCTTAATCCGTGTATAGGTAAACTTTAGGTCCGAACAGCATTATTATCCAAAGATCCCCTTTATGTACATATCTCTATGGGGAATCATGCTTTAATTTTTCAAAGTATTAAATTAAATATCTTGAATAAAAAAAGGAAATTTGCTCTGATATAGAGTATAACCTGACTATCTTGGCGTACCCAAGTGAAATTACGATAAAAGAAAAGCATGGATATGGGGAGAGGTGGATAACTAGATTGGCATGTACTTAAAAAAGGGACTTACTTTATTTTAGAATTCCACAATGAAATACTGAATTTTCTAGCAATTATACTACTCCGATCCGAAATAAAAAAGAACCCTCAAATTATTTTGAGAAATTAAAGTAAGCACGCTATTCTAAATCGAAGTAAAGTCAAACTTTCTAGTATATTATATTACGGCTTTATTACATTCATAGAAAGGAGATAAAATGAGAAATCTTTGCCATCCAATCTGATTAGAATATCATAACATAAAGTATAAGTGGCAGAATTTTTTTTGTAGGAATGTTTTATCAATTCATTTTCATTTCATTTGTACCCCTGGCAAACTCGAACTTTCGTCCAAATGGTCTCTATTCATATGTATGAAATACATATATGAAATACGTATGTGGAGTTCCCTAGAATTTCATGTGATTCAGTAAACAGAATATAGATTCCATGATTGCTAGATCGATCCATAGGGATTGATGAAGAGTGAGCTGATAATGGAATTTTTCTTTGATAAACAGGAAACTTAAGATTAAGATGCTCCGGAATGGAAACGAGGGAATGTCCACAATACCCGGATTTAGTCAGATCCAATTCGAGGGATTTTGTAGGTTCATTAATCAAGCCTTGGCAGAAGAACTTGACAAGTTTCCAACAATTAAAGATCCAGATCACGAAATTGCATTTCAATTATTTGCGAAAGGATATCAACTGCTAGAACCCTCGATAAAAGAAAGAGATGCTGTGTATGAATCACTCACCTATTCTTCCGAATTATATGTATCTGCGAGATTAATTTTTGGTTTCGATGTGCAAAAGCAAACCATTTCTATCGGAAACATTCCTATAATGAATTCCTTAGGAACCTTTATTATAAATGGAATATACCGAATTGTGATCAATCAAATATTGCTAAGTCCTGGTATTTACTACCGCTCGGAATTAGATCATAAGGGAATTTCTATCTACACTGGCACTATAATATCAGATTGGGGGGGGAGATCGGAATTAGCAATTGATAAAAAAGAAAGGATATGGGCTCGCGTGAGTAGAAAACAAAAGATATCTATTCTAGTTCTATCATCAGCTATGGGTTCGAATCTAAGAGAAATTCTGGATAATGTTTCCTACCCTGAAATTTTCTTGTCTTTCCCGAATGCTAAAGAGAAGAAGAGGATTGAGTCAAAAGAAAAAGCTATTTTGGAGTTTTATCAACAATTTGCTTGTGTAGGTGGGGACCTGGTATTTTCGGAGTCCTTATGCGAGGAATTACAAAAGAAATTTTTTCAACAAAAATGTGAATTAGGAAGGATTGGTCGACGAAATATGAATCGGAGACTTAATCTTGATATTCCTCAGAACAATACATTCTTGTTACCACGAGATGTATTGGCCGCTACGGATCATTTGATTGGAATGAAATTTGGAACGGGTATACTTGACGATGACGATATGAATCACTTGAAAAATAAACGTATTCGTTCGGTTGCGGATCTGTTACAAGATCAATTCGGATTGGCTCTTGGTCGTTTACAACATGCAGTTCAAAAAACTATTCGTAGAGTATTCATACGTCAATCGAAACCGACTCCCCAAACTTTGGTAACTCCAACTTCAACTTCAATTTTATTAATAACTACTTATGAGACCTTTTTTGGCACATACCCGTTATCTCAAGTTTTTGATCAAACGAATCCATTGACACAAACTGTTCATGGGCGAAAAGTGAGTTGTTTAGGTCCTGGAGGGTTGACGGGGAGAACCGCAAGTTTTCGGAGCCGAGATATTCATCCGAGTCACTATGGGCGTATTTGTCCAATTGACACGTCTGAAGGAATCAATGTTGGACTTACTGGATCCTTAACAATTCATGCGAGAATTGATCACTTGTGGGGATCCATAGAGAGTCCGTTTTATGAAATATCTGCTGAGAAAGCAAAAGAAAAAAAAGAGAGACAGGTGGTTTATCTATCACCAAATAGAGATGAATATTATATGATAGCAGCAGGAAATTCTTTGTCCTTGAATCAAGGTATTCAGGAAGAACAGGTTGTTCCGGCTAGATACCGTCAAGAATTCTTGACTATTGCATGGGAACAGATTCATGTTAGAAGTATTTTTCCTTTCCAATATTTTTCTATTGGGGGTTCTCTCATTCCTTTTATTGAGCACAATGATGCGAATCGGGCTTTAATGAGTTCTAATATGCAGCGCCAAGCAGTTCCGCTTTCTCGGTCCGAGAAATGCATTGTTGGAACTGGATTGGAACGCCAAACAGCTCTAGATTCGAGGGTTTCCATTATAGCCGAACGCGAGGGAAAGATCATTTCTACTGATAGTCATAAGATACTTTTATCAAGTAGTGGGAAGACTATAAGTATTCCTTTAGTTAACCACCGTCGCTCTAACAAAAATACTTGTATGCACCAAAAACCCCGGGTTCCACGGGGTAAATCCATTAAAAAAGGACAAATTTTAGCAGAAGGAGCTGCTACAATTGGGGGCGAACTTGCTTTAGGAAAAAACGTATTAGTAGCTTATATGCCATGGGAAGGTTACAATTTTGAAGACGCAGTACTAATTAGCGAACGTTTGGTATATGAAG
The DNA here is from genome assembly GCF_056163025.1 of Triticum urartu. NCBI lineage: Eukaryota > Viridiplantae > Streptophyta > Magnoliopsida > Poales > Poaceae > Triticum > Triticum urartu. Next base: position 11,349,073 of record NW_028259461.1, on the reverse strand, counting down.
ATATTTATACCTCTTTTCACATCCGGAAATATGAAATTCAGACGGATACGACAAGCCAGGGCTCCGCTGAAAAAATCACTAAAGAAATACCACATCTAGAAGAACATTTACTCCGCAATTTGGACAGAAATGGAGTTGTTAGGTTGGGATCCTGGGTAGAAACTGGTGATATTTTAGTAGGTAAATTAACGCCTCAGATAGCGAGCGAATCATCTTATATCGCGGAAGCTGGATTATTACGGGCCATATTTGGCCTTGAGGTTTCCACTTCAAAAGAAACTTCTCTGAAATTACCTATAGGTGGAAGAGGGCGCGTTATCGATGTGAAATGGATCCAAAGGGACCCGCTCGACATAATGGTTCGTGTATATATTTTACAGAAACGTGAAATCAAAGTTGGGGATAAAGTAGCCGGAAGACATGGGAATAAAGGGATCATTTCCAAAATTTTGCCTAGGCAAGATATGCCCTATTTGCAAGATGGAACACCCGTTGATATGGTCTTCAATCCCTTAGGAGTACCCTCCCGAATGAATGTGGGACAAATATTTGAAAGCTCGCTCGGATTAGCGGGGGATCTGCTAAAGAAACATTATAGAATAGCACCCTTTGATGAGAGATATGAGCAAGAGGCTTCAAGAAACTTGTGTTTTCAGAATTATATGAAGCCAGTAAAGAAACAAAAAATCCATGGGTATTTGAACCCGAGTACCCGGGAAAAAGCAGAATATTTGATGGAAGAACAGGCGACCCCTTTGAGCAACCTGTTCTAATAGGGAAGTCCTATATCTTAAAATTAATTCATCAAGTTGATGAGAAAATTCATGGGCGTTCTACTGGGCCCTACTCACTTGTTACACAACAACCGGTTAGAGGAAGAGCCAAGCAAGGGGGACAACGAGTAGGAGAAATGGAAGTTTGGGCTTTAGAAGGATTTGGTGTTGCTCATATTTTACAAGAGATACTTACTTATAAATCTGACCATCTTATAGCTCGCCAAGAAATACTTAATGCTACGATCTGGGGAAAAAGAATACCTAATCATGAGGATCCTCCAGAATCTTTTCGAGTGCTCGTTCGAGAACTACGATCTTTGGCTCTAGAACTGAATCATTTCCTTGTATCTGAAAAGAACTTCCAGGTTATAGGGAGGAAGTTTGATCGGAATAAATATAAATTCTTTTCTTATTTCTATTTTATGATTGACCAATATAAACATCAACAACTTCAAATTGGACTCGTTTTCCCCTCAACAAATAAAGGCTTGGGCTAACAAAAACCTACCTAATGGAGAAGTCGTTGGCGAAGTCACAAGGCCCTCTACTTTTCATTATAAAACCGATAAACCAGAAAAAGATGGATTGTTTTGCGAAAGAATCTTTGGACCCATAAAAAGCGGGATTTGCGCTTGTGGCAATTCTCGAGCGAGCGGAGCTGAAAACGAAGACGAAGATTTTGCCAAAAATGCGGGGTCGAATTTGTGGATTCTCGGATACGAAGATATCAAATGGGATACATCAAACTCGCATGTCCCGTGACTCATGTGTGGTATTTGAAAGGTCTTCCTAGTTATATCGCGAATCTTTTAGATAAACCTCTTAAGAAGTTGGAGGGCCTAGTATACGGCGATTTCTCTTTTGCTAGGCCCAGCACTAAAAAACCCACTTTTTTACGATTACGAGGTTTATTCGAAGAGGAAATTGCATCCTGTAACCACAGCATTTCTCCCTTTTTTTCTACCCCAGGCTTTGCAACATTTCGAAATCGGGAAATTGCGACAGGAGCAGGTTGCTATTAGAGAACAATTAGCAGATTTGGATTTGCGATTATTATAGAGAATTCTTTGGTCGAATGGAAGGAATTAGAAGACGAGGGGTATAGTGGAGATGAGTGGGAAGATAGAAAAAGACGAATAAGAAAAGTTTTTTTGATTAGACGCATGCAATTGGCGAAACATTTTATTCAAACAAATGTAGAACCAGAATGGATGGTTTTGTGCTTATTACCGGTTCTTCCTCCCGAATTGAGACCTATTGTTTATAGGTCTGGAGATAAAGTAGTGACTTCAGACATTAATGAACTTTATAAGAGAGTTATCCGTCGGAACAACAATCTTGCCTATCTATTAAAAAGAAGTGAATTAGCGCCAGCAGATTTAGTAATGTGCCAGGAAAAATTGGTACAAGAAGCCGTGGATACACTTCTTGATAGTGGGTCCCGCGGGCAACCGACGAGGGATGGTCACAATAAAGTATACAAATCACTTTCAGATGTAATTGAAGGTAAAGAGGGAAGGTTTCGCGAGACTCTGCTTGGGAAACGGGTCGATACTCGGGGC
>NW_028259461.1:11314339-11329339 GCF_056163025.1 Triticum urartu | reverse complement strand
TCTAGGAGCCCAAGTTATGCTATTGAAAATTCGTTCCTCTAGCAGTTCCGGTTTGAGCATTCCGTTCCCTTTTTCAAACTCCACTTCTTTTCATATAGCAATCCCTGATCAAAGAGAGAACAATATCCATTTCAAAACATTTCTAACAGATTCCTTAGTTCGGACCGACGAAGTAATGTCACTCGACTATTATCAACCTGACTGCAATCTTTTTCTGTCGGTAAGGATTGCACCAGAGCACCTTCTACTTCTAATAGGCCATGAACTATAGATAGAGAAGAATCATTCTGAGCGAGTACATAAGAAGCGATCCACTTTTTTTCATCGGTTCCAGGGGAAGACCAAAGATCTTGCGCGGCAGGTCCGCCAGAAAAACTCAAAAGAGAAAGAAGTCTCGTTAATCTCTTCATGCTCGTTCCAAGTTCGAAGTACCTTTTGGCCAAAGAAAAACCCGCTTCCTGACACGATTGCCTCTTTATCTTTATATAGATAGATTCTATGGGGTTATTACTTAGTAAGTCTATTTTGTACAAGAGCCCCTCCTATCTGATAGAAAAGGGTCCCATGATCCCGAGCCGATCTTACCTTGGCTCGCAAACCCCAAGTTTGTCTATGAAGAGCTAATCTAATTGTATTTTTTTCTAGAATGGATTTCTTATGTGGAATACTAATGGATAGGGCTTCGTTGCTAAGTGCTACAAGATCTAGTGCACTGGAACTCGTGGTTATGGACCCGAATCCTTTAGTATGGAACATTGTCTTTTCCAAGTAAAAACCCCTAGTATATGAAAGAATGAAAAGGTGCTTTCGTTCTTGTGGAATAAGAAGCCCTCGTACCTTAATGAAAGGAAAATCGTAATTTTTCGTTAGGTATTTGACCAAATAGGATCGTCCAGTTCCTACAGAACCTATCACTAAAATACCCGATAGGGCTAAGCGGAACGAAAAGGGTTTTCCATGAGATGGTAAATGAAAACGATTAGTCCCACACGAGGTTTGGGAATAAGTGATTGTCTGATAATGAGCAAGGAATATACGTCTTTCTGCTAAAGAGGATCTATTAAACTCATAATTCATTAGATCCTTGTTATCAATGCCAACTAGGTATCATAAGTAAATGGATCCCGGTTGTTCAATCCTTTGATAACCAAGGTCATTCTTTGCTAAAGAGAAATGATCACTATGAGTCAGACTCAATAGAATTGGATCCATTCCAAATAGCGAGAATTAGGATTCTTGATCCCTCTCAATCTCTCTTTCAATTCGAGGATCCAGAGAGGTGTTTTCATAGTCATCTCCGAATATTTGCCATCTCGGAATATTTTCGATTTCATTTTTCTATGATATGTCTTTCTATATGAAAATTGGTTATTTACGATGTACGATGATCCCTGTTAAGCATCCATGGCTGAATGGTTAAAGCGCCCAACTCATAATTGGTAAATTTGCGGGTTCAATTCCTGCTGGATGCACACGAACGGGAACATTCCATAAGTCTATTGGAACTGGCTCTCTATCCATGGAATCTCATCCATCATCCATACATAACGAATTGGTATGGTATATTCATACCATAACATAAGAACAATAAGAACTCGAATTCTTATCGATACTGGAACTCAGAGCATAGGAGGGAAAGTCGATTTATGGATGGAATCAAATACGCAGTATTTACAGAAAAAAGTCTTCGTTTATTGGGAAAGAATCAATATACTTTTAATGTCGAATCGGGATTCACTAAGACAGAAATAAAGCATTGGGTCGAACTCTTCTTTGGTGTTAAGGTGGTAGCTGTGAATAGCCATCGACTACCTGGAAAAGGTAGAAGAATAGGACCTATTCTGGGCCATACAATGCATTACAGACGTATGATCATTACCCTTCAACCGGGTTATTCTATTCCACTTCTAGATAGAGAAAAAAACTAAAGGAGAATACTTAATAATACGGCGAAACATTTATACAAAACACCTATCCCGAGCACACGCAAGGGAACCGTAGACAGGCAAGTGAAATCCAATCCACGAAATAATTTGATCCATGGACGGCACCGTTGTGGTAAAGGTCGTAATTCCAGAGGAATCATTACCGCAAGGCATAGAGGGGGAGGTCATAAGCGCCTATACCGTAAAATAGATTTTCGACGGAATCAAAAAGACATATCTGGTAGAATCGTAACCATAGAATACGACCCTAATCGAAATGCATACATTTGTCTCATACACTATGGGGATGGTGAGAAGAGATATATTTTACATCCCAGAGGGGCTATAATTGGAGATACTATTGTTTCTGGTACAAAAGTTCCTATATCAATGGGAAATGCCCTACCTTTGAGTGCGGTTTGAACTATTGATTTACGTAATTGGAAGTAACCAATTAGGTTTACGACGAAACCTAGAAATCGATCACTGATCCAATTTGACTACCTCTACGGGATAGACCTCAACAGAAAACTGTTGAGTAACGGCAGCAAGTGATTGAGTTCAGTAGTTCCTCATAGAAAATTATTGGCTCTAGAGATATGGTAATATGGAGAAGACAAAATTGTTTGAAGCACGCACAGAACCGGAAGCGCCCCTTGTTTCAAAGAGAGGAGGACGGGTTATTCACATTTAATTTGATGGTCAGAGGCAAATTGAAAGCTAAGCAGTGGTAATTAAGACCCCCGGGGGAAAATAGGGATGTCTCCTACGTTACCCATAATATGTGGAAGTATCGACGTAATTTCATAGAGTCATTCGATCTGAATGCTACATGAAGAACATAAGCCAGATGACGGAACGCAGAGACCTAGGATGTAGAAGATCATAACATGAGCGATTCGGCAGATTTGGATTCCTTTCCTATATATCCACTCATGTGGTACTTCATCATATGATTCATATAAGATCCATCTGTCTAGAGATCGTCATATACATCTAGAAAGCCGTATGCTTTGGAAGAAGCTTGTACAGTTTGGGAAGGGGTTTTTTGAGAGAAAAGAAGAATCTACTTCAACCGATATGCCCTTAGGCACGGCCATGCATAACATAGAAATCACACGTGGAAGGGGTGGGCAATTAGCTAGAGCAGCAGGTGCTGTAGCGAAACTCATTGCAAAAGAGGGTAAATCGGCCACTTTAAGATTACCATCTGGGGAGGTCCGTTTAGTATCCCAAAACTGCTTAGCAACAGTCGGACAAGTGGGTAATGTTGGGGTGAACCAAAAAAGTTTGGGTAGAGCCGGATCTAAGTGTTGGCTAGGTAAACGCCCCGTAGTAAGAGGGGTAGTTATGAACCCTGTGGACCACCCCCATGGGGGCGGTGAAGGGAAAGCTCCCATTGGTAGAAAAAAACCCACAACCCCTTGGGGTTATCCTGCGCTTGGAAGAAGAACTAGGAAAAGGAAAAAATATAGCGATAGTTTTATTCTTCGTCGCCGTAAGTAAATACGTAACTAGGAATATGGAAAATTGCATTTTTGGAATTTGCAATAATGCGATGGGCGAACGACGGGAATTGAACCCGCGCATGGTGGATTCACAATCCACTGCCTTGATCCACTTGGCTACATCCGCCCCTTATCCAGCTAAAGGATTTTTTTCTTTTTTCCATTGATCATTATTCTATTTATTCTGACCTCCGTACTTCGATCGAGATATTGGACATAGAATGCCACTCTTTAAAAAGGAAAAAAGGAGTAATCAGCTGTGACACGAAAAAAAACGAATCCTTTTGTAGCTCATCATTTATTGGCAAAGATAGAAAAGGTCAATATGAAGGAGGAGAAAGAAACAATAGTAACGTGGTCCCGGGCATCTAGCATTCTACCCACAATGGTTGGCCATACAATCGCGATTCATAATGGAAAGGAACATATACCTATTTACATAACAAATCCTATGGTAGGTCGCAAATTGGGGGAATTCGTGCCTACTCGGCATTTCACGAGTTATGAAAATGCAAGAAAGGATACTAAATCTCGTCGTTAACTGAATTCTGAATAGAAAGATTAAGAAGAAAAAAAGATTCAAAATAAAGACAGAAATACCCAATATCTTGCTAGAACAAGATATTGGGTATTTCTGTCTTCAAAAATTCTTATATGTTAGCAGAAAAACCTTATCCATTAATAGATGGAACTTCAACAGCAGCTAAGTCTAGAGGGAAGTTGTGAGCATTACGTTCGTGCATTACTTCCATACCAAGGTTAGCACGGTTGATGATATCAGCCCAAGTATTAATAACGCGACCTTGACTATCAACTACAGATTGGTTGAAATTGAAACCATTTAGGTTGAAAGCCATAGTACTAATACCTAAAGCAGTGAACCAGATTCCTACTACAGGCCAAGCAGCCAAGAAGAAGTGTAAAGAACGAGAGTTGTTGAAACTAGCATATTGGAAGATTAATCGGCCAAAATAACCATGAGCAGCCACAATATTATAAGTTTCTTCCTCTTGACCAAATTTGTAACCCTCATTAGCGGATTCATTTTCAGTAGTTTCCCTGATCAAACTAGAGGTTACCAAGGAACCATGCATAGCACTGAATAGGGAACCGCCGAATACACCAGCTACACCTAACATGTGGAATGGATGCATAAGGATGTTGTGCTCTGCCTGGAATACAATCATAAAGTTGAAAGTACCAGAGATTCCTAAAGGCATACCATCAGAAAAGCTTCCTTGACCAATAGGGTAAATCAAGAAAACAGCAGTAGCAGCTGCAACAGGAGCTGAATATGCAACAGCAATCCAAGGACGCATACCCAGACGGAAACTAAGTTCCCACTCACGACCCATATAACAAGCTACACCAAGTAAGAAGTGTAGAACAATTAGCTCATAAGGACCACCATTGTATAACCACTCATCAACAGATGCAGCTTCCCAAATTGGGTAAAAGTGCAATCCGATCGCCGCAGAAGTAGGGATAATAGCACCAGAGATAATATTGTTTCCATAAAGTAAAGAACCAGAAACAGGCTCACGAATACCATCAATATCTACTGGAGGGGCAGCGATGAAGGCGATAATAAATACAGAAGTTGCGGTCAATAAGGTAGGGATCATCAAAACACCGAACCATCCGATGTAAAGACGATTTTCAGTGCTAGTTATCCAGTTGCAGAAGCGACCCCACAGGCTTGTACTTTCGCGTCTCTCTAAAATTGCAGTCATGGTAAGATCTTGGTTTATTCAAATTGCAAGGACTCCCAAGCACACGTATTAACTAGAATATAGATAATAGAAGGCTTGTTATTTAACAGTATAACATAGACTATATACCAATGTCAACCAAGTCAGCCCAAAGATTAGCTATCCATATAACTAAATTAACCAAACCAATAATTTTGTATTTGTAAATGAAGTGAGTCAAAGTGAAAAACTTTGATGGGTCTTTTCTATATGGGTTGCCCGGGACTCGAACCCGGAACTAGTCGGATGGAGTAGATAATTCTTCCTTGTTACAATAGAGAAAAATCCCTCCCCAAATCGTGCTTGCATTTTTCATTGCACACGACTTTCCCTATGTAGAAATAGCCAATTTCTATTCCAAAGAGGAAGTTCTACTAATTTTTTTAATTAGTAAGTTGATTCACCTACTCTTTATTATAATAAAAAGAACATTTCAGAATGAAAAATAGAAAAGTTTTTTCTTGATCATTTATCAACCCTTTCCTGTTTCTTAATTTCGTCTAATGATTAATTAAGAGGGTTGACCAGGTCATTGATACGTATAATATCCAAATACCAAATACGCTCAGTGTGTGATCCACAGAAAGAAAAAAGAGTTGTTTTGGTGAACATCAAAGAAAAAACTTGCTCTTCTTCCATAAAAAATTCTTCTAAAAATGCCGAACCCAATCGTTGCATAAAAGTTCGTACCGTGCTTTTATGTTTACGAGCTAAAGTTCTAGCACATGAAAGTCGAAGTATATACTTTAGTCGATACAAAGTCCGTTTTTTCGAAGATCCACTATGATAATGAAAAAGATTTCTACATATCCGACCAAATCGATCAAGAATATCCCAATCTGATAAATCTGTCCAAATGGGTTTACTAATAGGATGCCCCGATCCAGTACAAAATTGAGCTTTTGATAAGTATCCTATGAGGAGAGTAGCGGGGACTATGGTATCGAATTTTTTCATTCGAGTATCTATTAGAAATGAATTCTCCAGCATTTGATTCCTTACTAACAAAGAACTTTTTTGTACACTTGAAAGGTACCCCATAAAATCGAAGCAAGAGTTTGCTAATTGGTTTATATGGATTCTTCGCGGCTGAGTCCAAAAACAGAAATAATATTGCCAGAAATTGATAAGGTAGCATTTCCATTTCTTCTTCAAAAAAAAAGTGCCTTTTGATGCAAGAATTGCCTTTCCTTGATATCGAACATAATGCATAAGAGGATCCATAAAGAACCATAGGGTTTTCCGAGAAAAACCAGGGTACATTATCCCAAAATGTTCCATCTTCCTAGAAAAGTGGATTCGTTCCAGAAAAGTTCCAGAAGATGCTAATGGTAAGCAAGAAGATTGTTTACGAAGAAACAACAAAAAAAATTCATATTCTGATACATAAGAGTTATATAGGAATTGAAATAGTCTTTTATTTTCTTTTTGAAAAAAAAAAATGGATTTCATTGAAGTAATAAAACTATTCCAATTCGAATAATAGTTGAGAAAGAATCGCAATAAATGCAAAGATGGAACATCTTGGATACGGTATTGAAGGAGTTGAACCAGGATTTCCAAATGGATAGGATAGGGTATTTCTATATGTGATAGATAATCCAAATGCAAAAATTTGTCTTCTAAAAAGGGAAATATTGAATGAATAGAGCGTAAATTCTGAAACTTTGGTATTTCTTTTTCTTTCAGACAAAAAAATTCCCGTAGCGAGAATGGGATTTCCACAACGATCGCAAACCCTTCAGATAGAATCTGAGAATAAAACTCAGAATAAAAATAATTTTTGTAATCCAATAATCGATCTTGGTTAGGATGATTAACCGAGTTATCCAAAAAATTCTGCTGATACATTCGAATAATTAAACGTTTCACAAGTAGTGAACTAAATTTCTTGTTATTACAACTAACAACTATTTCCACAGGTTCAGAACCATTTAATCCATAATGGTGGGCAAATGCATAAATATATTCCTGAAAGAGAAGTGGGTAGACAAAGTATTGTTGACGAGATTTATGTTTTTCTGAATACCCTTCGAATTTTTCCATTTGTATTTCTACTTGAATCAGAGAGAAGAAGCATTTCTCGGTTTATCGAATGATGATACATAGTGCAATATGGTCAGAACAGGGTGTTGCATTTTTAATACAAACCCTGGAAAGAAAGGGAGTCTAATCCACAGATCTTTTTCTGCTCCTTTTCTACCCAATTAGTTTATGTTTGTTCTAATTAAAAAAAAAGAACAGAACAAGTTTTTTATTTTTGCAGGCCAATCGCTCTTTTGACTTTGGAATACAGCCTCTTTATCAATATACTGCTTCTTTTACACATTCAATCCATAACATCCCTTATTCAATCCATAATCAAGAATAATTAGGATTTCTAAAAAAAAAAAGAAAAAATAAAGGGTCCACTCATAGGAAAACCCAACCTTTCCCCGCATCCGGCACTAATCTATTTTTAACGTCTAATTAGAGCGGGGAATCATTCCAATTAGGAAGTTCAGCTCGTTGCTTTTTATTTTACCAGAATTGGAGCCAGGCTCTATCCATTTATTCATTAGACCCAGAAAATCGTAATTTTGGATTCCATTCAAAAAAGATTGATTTTATTACGACATGCTATTTTTTCCATTCATTACCTTTGAGGATCAGTCGTGGTCTTCTAGACTCTACCAAGAGTCTGGACGAATTTGTTGTTTCATCCAAATGTGTAAAAGATCATAGTCGCACTTAAAAGCCGAGTACTCTACCATTGAGTTAGCAACCCAGATAAAAAAAGGATCTTAGATACGATCGAAATCCAAAAATCAATGGAATTACACCGCGCGCTTCTGTCAAAACATTGAACTAGCAAGACATCAAAAGATTTTTTTTATCGACCATGAAAAACACTCAAATGCCAAAACGAACAGGTCCGGTGAAATTCCACTAAAGTAAAGTTAAAAAAAGAGCGACCCTAATCACGATGGCCAAATTCTCCTTATTTTTAGCGATTTTTATTAACAAAAAATATATATTATAAAAAATATATATTATATTGTATGAGAATACATGCAAGAGGAACACCCTTATCATTTGAGCGAAGTGTAGGCGGAAAAATTGAATATGGAGTGAGGATAAAGAGACCCATCTATCTACAAATTCTATTTGTTCAATAGACCTTTGTCAATGGAAATACAATGGTAAGAAAACAAATTAGATAGAAAAAGTAAATAAAATAGGGGCTTATGTTGGATTGGCACGATATAATATAAATCCAAATAGGATTAAAAAAGAGGTAAATTGTGTCTAAATAATTAGACAACTAGGAATACTAATAATCTTCTCCTATCCTATTTTTTGATTCATTTAGTTCTTCAATTAACTCAAAGTTCTTTCTTTTTCTTTAAAGAATTCTGCCTTCCTTAAAATATCATAAACAGTTCTTGTTGGTTGAGCACCCTTTTCAAGGAAATAGAGAATAGCTGGAACATTTAAACAAGTTTGATCTTTATCGGATCATAAAAACCTACTTTTTGAAGATCTCTTCCTTCTCTTCGAGATCGAACATCAATTGCAACGATTCGATAGACAGCTTATTGGGATAGATGTAGATAAACAACGCCCCCCCCTAGAAACGTATATGAGGTTTTCTCCTCATACGGCTCGAGAAAATGATTCGAATTTCTGTCGATAATAATAGAAATTAGACTATGACGTGCATTAATTTCCTTACAGAAAAAACAAATTTCATTTATACTCATGACTCAAGTGGGCTAATTTTGCCTGACAAACTTCGAAGGCAAAATCCTTCCAAAATTTTTGAGTCGTCTTTAAACTCTTTTCTTTGTCTCATTTCGAACGAATTGACTTTTATTCCTTATTCTAATCCAACTCTGTTGTTGAGACAATTGAAAATTGTGTTTACTTGTTCTGGAATCCTTTATCTTTGATTTGTGAAATCCTTGGGTTTAGACATTACTTCGGGAATTCCTATTTTTTTCTTTCAAAAGAGTAGCAACATACCCTTTTTTCTTATTTCCTTCGATAAAGCATTTATCTCTTCTATAGAAATCTAATAAGAGGGATTGATTCTGATATACTTTTATTGGACTTTCTTCTTATTTTAACCTTTCGATTTATTTCTATATTAAGGATAGACTGACAAAGTTGGCCTAATTTATTAGTTTTCACTAACCCTAGATTCTTTCCCTTGATAAAAAAAATTCTGTCCTCTCGAGCTCCATCGTGTACTATGTTACTTAAACCCAGCGCAAATTTGGTTCGGAACGAATAGAACAGGCTATGTCGAGCCAAGAGCATTTTCATTACTATGGAAAATGATGGATAGCAAAATCCACAATCGATCATGTCCTTCAAGTCGCACGTTGCTTTCTACCACATCGTTTTAAACGAAGTTTTACCATAACAAACATTCCTCTTTTCATTGCAAAGTGGTATAGAGAATTGATCCAATATGGATGGAATCATGAATAGTCATTGGTTTAGTTTTTTTATACTAATTAAAACTTGCTATCTATGGAGCAATATGGATAAAAGAAAGTAAGTATTTATCCGGGAAGCCTCCGCCAAGATCCAATTTATTTAAACCCATATTAAAATTCTATCATATGAATGAAACATAGTTTGAAAAAGACGACTAAACAAGTTTGCTTAAAACTTATTTATTCTTAAATTTCCACCCTCAACGGATGGCTCGAGATGATCAATCTTGAAGTGAGAAAAGAAGGATTGACTCTTCCTCAATAAATAAACTATCAACCTCCAAAAAAGTTTAATTAATTTAATTACTAGAATTAGAATTCTAGTAGTAATATATTTTTTCAGTACCAAAAACAATTAACTATAATAACTAAATAAACTATTCCAATGAAAAGATTGAAAGTTTTTGGTAGTTATAGAATTCTCGTACTTCTTCAACTCGAATACCAAAAGGAAGAAAAAAATATGACTAAGTGATTTTATAGTAGAGGCATATCCTGAATGTGCTTGATAGATCCCATTTTTTCATGAAAATAAAGATAGTCAATTTGACTGGACTTAAGACTTTATTATGTTTTCTGAGAAAGAATAAGATATCATTATTCTCTTTAATAAACTTTTGTCTCGTACGGAATACTATATGATTTCACCGTTTGTTTCATCAGAAACAATCTGGGACGGAAGGATTCGAACCTCCGAGTAACGGGACCAAAACCCGCTGCCTTACCACTTGGCCACGCCCCATTTCGGGTTTTATGCGACACTAATAAACACTAGTATGTTTATTTGTTATTCGTCAATACCATTTCAATTACATAAAAAAGGAGGGATATTCTCTTGCTAGTATTCTACACATGCGGATAATATAGAATCAAAAAAATGCATTGATCATTACATGGAATTCTATTAAGATATTATATGAAAGTCGAATTTATTCCACTCTCATTTGAGAGTGCGAATACAAGGAGGTATTTTGTGTTTGGGAAAGTCCGAAGAAAAAAGATTTTGAATCTGCCTTTTCCTTCTTTCCCTTAAAAAAATAACTCAAGAAAAATCCAATTATTTACTCTACAAGAATGAAATGCTTGTTATGCCTAATATACTTAGTTTAACCTGTATCTGTTTTAATTCTGTTCTTTATCCTACTAGTTTTTTCTTTGCCAAATTACCCGAAGCTTATGCTATTTTCAATCCAATCGTGGATATTATGCCTGTTATACCTCTATTCTTTTTTCTATTAGCCTTTGTTTGGCAAGCTGCTGTAAGTTTTCGATGAAATCTTTAGTACTCTGTATGCCAAATTGAATGATGTGTTCATTCCAAAAAAATTTTAAAATGGGTAAAAGCCGAGAAGTTTTATATTTTTATATTATGAACCTTCGATTCTAAAATTTAAATTCTTCTACATTGAATGGGTAGCTACAGCAATAAATTTGGATCAGCCTTTCTACTCCCCTGCACCTAGGTTGAGCAGGTACCTAAAGGTACCTACACAATACCTAACCACCTAACCCTATTTTTGCTATTGATAAGAGTGCTTATTATAAAAGAATTCTTGCAATTTTTTTCAAGAATTCTTTTTTGCATTTTTAGGTATAAAAAAAAACCATCCTAGTGGATCCGTGTGGTAAGGAAAAACTGGTAATCTATTCCTTAAAAAAAAATCTTGGAGATTATGTAATGCTTACTCTCAAACTTTTTGTTTATACAGTAGTGATATTCTTTGTTTCACTCTTTATCTTTGGATTCTTATCTAATGACCCAGGACGGAATCCTGGACGCGAGGAGTAAAAATTCAGTTTTTTTTTTTCTTATTGGATTTGTTTCGTACATTTATCTATGAGAAAATCCGGGGGTCAGAATTCTTTCCAATTCGAAAGTCCCAAATGATCCAAGGGAGCGGAAAGAGAGGGATTCGAACCCTCGGTACAAAAAAATTGTACAACGGATTAGCAATCCGCCGCTTTAGTCCACTCAGCCATCTCTCCACGTTCCAAAGCGAAAGGTTTCCGTGATATGATATAGGCAAGAAATAAGAAATAACGGTTGCAAAAAACCCCTTTTTTTTCTTTCAAAAGTCTATAAAAATTATATTGCCAATTCCATTTTAATTATATTCTTTTTTCTTAATGTTAATAAAAAAAGAAGAAAATTCTTGTTTTTTCTTTCTAAAAATCGATATTGGCCGAGAGACAATCAAATAGATTTTCTCTTTAGCGGGCATTTCCATATAGGACTTGTTATAATTATAATAAAACAAGCAGGTTATATAAAAAAAACGCTTTTTTTGTCGATTATTTATCAAGAAAGCAAAAAGGGTTCTTATCAAATCCACCATAAAATTGGAAAGAAGCATAAAGTAAGTAGACCTGACTCCTTTAATGATGCCTCTATCCGCTATTCTGATATATAAATTCGATGTAGATGAAATTGTATAAGCGAATTTTTTTTATTTCCTTAGACTTAGACCGCGCAAGACAAGAATTTTTCGCTATTTACGATTTCATATTCTTGTTACTAGATGTTCTATAGGAATAAGAAGAAATCGCAACTCCTTTGCGCTACACATAAAATTGGATTTCGAAGGTCCATTTTTTTTTTTCAGAATCCTCTATTATTTTAGTTCTTCCACCCATGCAATAGAGAGGGAATGGGAAAAGAAGGGTTACTTTTATTTGCATTTTTCCCTTAAAAGATAGACTTTGAAATAGGAGTCTTGGAATAATGCTGAATTCAAAGGTTTATTTCTTTCTATAGTATAAGAAAAACAATTTATTTCTATTTCTATAGTATAAGAAAAACAAATAAATAGTATAAGAAAAACAAATCGAATCAAATTCATGGATTTACCACGACCTCGGTTGTGACTGTGACTCCATAGATAAAAATGGGAAATTTCTCTCTTCGAGACCATTGAAAAAGGGCATTGAACGAGAAAGAAATCGTCCACAGATAATAAAACTATCATATGCCTTGGAAAGTGATATGAGGTGCTCGGAAATGGTTGAAGTAATTGAATAGGAGGATCACTATGACTATAGCCCTTGGTAGAATTCCTAAAGAAGAAAATGATCTATTTGATACTATGGATGACTGGTTACGAAGGGACCGTTTCGTTTTTGTAGGATGGTCTGGCCTATTGCTCTTTCCTTGTGCTTATTTCGCTTTAGGGGGTTGGTTTACAGGGACAACTTTTGTAACTTCTTGGTATACCCATGGATTGGCTAGTTCCTATTTGGAAGGTTGTAATTTCTTAACCGCAGCAGTTTCTACCCCTGCCAATAGTTTAGCACACTCTTTGTTGCTACTATGGGGGCCCGAAGCACAAGGAGATTTTACTCGTTGGTGTCAATTAGGCGGTCTATGGACTTTTGTAGCTCTCCACGGGGCTTTTGCACTAATAGGTTTCATGTTACGCCAATTTGAACTTGCTCGGTCTGTTCAATTGCGGCCTTATAATGCAATCTCATTCTCTGGTCCAATTGCTGTTTTTGTTTCTGTATTCCTTATTTATCCACTGGGGCAATCTGGTTGGTTCTTTGCGCCGAGTTTTGGCGTAGCAGCGATATTTCGATTCATCCTTTTCTTCCAAGGATTTCATAATTGGACGTTGAACCCATTTCATATGATGGGAGTTGCCGGAGTATTAGGTGCGGCTCTGCTATGCGCTATTCATGGAGCGACCGTAGAAAACACTCTATTTGAGGACGGTGATGGTGCAAATACCTTCCGTGCTTTTAACCCAACTCAAGCTGAAGAAACTTATTCAATGGTCACTGCTAACCGCTTTTGGTCCCAAATCTTTGGTGTTGCTTTTTCCAATAAACGTTGGTTACATTTCTTTATGCTATTTGTACCCGTCACCGGTTTATGGATGAGTGCTATTGGCGTAGTTGGCTTGGCTCTGAACTTACGTGCCTATGACTTTGTTTCCCAGGAAATCCGTGCAGCGGAAGATCCTGAATTTGAGACTTTCTACACCAAAAATATTCTTTTAAACGAGGGTATTCGTGCGTGGATGGCAGCTCAGGATCAGCCTCATGAAAATCTTATATTCCCTGAGGAGGTTCTACCACGTGGAAACGCTCTTTAATGGAACTTTCGTTTTAGCTGGTCGTGACCAAGAAACCACCGGCTTTGCTTGGTGGGCTGGGAATGCCAGACTTATCAATTTGTCCGGTAAACTGCTTGGAGCTCATGTAGCTCATGCCGGATTAATCGTATTCTGGGCCGGAGCAATGAACCTATTTGAAGTGGCCCATTTCGTACCAGAAAAGCCCATGTATGAACAAGGGTTGATTTTACTTCCACACTTAGCTACTCTAGGTTGGGGAGTAGGGCCAGGGGGGGGAAGTTCTAGATACTTTTCCGTACTTTGTATCTGGCGTACTTCACCTAATTTCCTCCGCAGTCTTAGGCTTCGGTGGCATTTATCACGCGCTTCTGGGACCCGAGACTCTTGAGGAATCTTTTCCATTCTTTGGTTATGTCTGGAAAGATAGAAATAAAATGACTACAATTTTGGGTATTCACTTAATTTTGTTAGGTCTAGGTGCTTTTCTTCTAGTACTCAAGGCTCTTTATTTTGGCGGTGTATATGATACCTGGGCCCCTGGGGGGGGAGATGTAAGAAAAATTACCAATTTGACCCTTAGTCCCAGTGTTATATTTGGTTATTTACTAAAATCTCCTTTTGGTGGAGAAGGGTGGATTGTTAGTGTAGATGATTTAGAAGATATAATTGGTGGGCATGTATGGTTGGGTTTTATTTGTGTATTTGGCGGAATTTGGCATATTTTAACCAAACCCTTCGCATGGGCTCGCCGTGCATTTGTATGGTCTGGAGAAGCTTACTTGTCTTATAGTTTAGCTGCTTTATCTGTCTTTGGTTTTATCGCTTGTTGTTTTGTATGGTTCAATAATACAGCTTATCCGAGTGAGTTTTATGGACCCACCGGGCCAGAAGCTTCTCAAGCTCAAGCATTTACTTTTCTAGTTAGAGACCAGCGTCTTGGAGCTAATGTGGGATCCGCTCAAGGACCCACAGGTTTAGGTAAATATCTAATGCGTTCCCCAACTGGGGAGGTTATCTTTGGAGGGGAAACTATGCGTTTTTGGGACCTTCGTGCTCCATGGTTAGAACCTCTAAGGGGCCCCAACGGTTTGGACTTGAGTAGGTTGAAAAAAGACATACAACCTTGGCAAGAACGACGCTCAGCAGAATATATGACCCACGCTCCTTTAGGCTCTTTAAATTCCGTGGGGTGGCGTAGCTACCGAGATCAATGCAGTTAATTATGTCTCTCCTAGAAGTTGGTTATCAACTTCTCATTT
>NW_028259461.1:11288729-11303729 GCF_056163025.1 Triticum urartu | reverse complement strand
GTGAATAGAGAGAAAGATTCTTCTGATTTTCTTGTTTCTATCTACTAGACGCCGTAGAGAATTGAGAATTTTCATGTCTTTCAATTCTCGTACTCGTAATTGGAAAGTTATGGAAGGAGACCCATCATTTTGCAATGAAAACAACATATAAAACTCTGGACAATTTCGAAATCAGGCCAAGCGTCTTAATACATATGCAAAAAAATTCATTATTGGCCCACCATTGATTAGAAGATTTAGCTTGTATGAATCGCTATTGGTTTGATACGAATAATGACAATCGTTTCAGTATGTTAAGGATACAGATGTATCCACAATTCATTTAGAGTTACTTAATAGTCTATTTCTTATACCATATCTCTATCCCGTGAAATTCTCGAGCCAAAAGATGGATGCATATGCTGTGTTTCATTTTGCTAAATGATATCAATTAAATGGTGTATCAATTCCATAAATTGCATATAGCAATAAATAAATCAGCAAAATTCTTTCTAATATTTTAGATAGAAGAAACATTTCTTCTATCTAAAATATTAGAAAGAATGTACCCTTCTATCCAAATCCAATTTGCATCGATAAAATAAATCCAAATTCCAGTAGTAGATGAATAATTGCAAATTTGTGTGTGTACGAGATTAGAATAACTTCAAAATAACTGACATAATTTTGTATTTTTCCTGATCAGAAAAATACATGAAAAAGAAAGGAGGTAGAAAAATTTTTGGATTTATGGTTAAAGAAGAAAAAGAAGAAAACAGGGGTTCTGTTGAATTTCAAGTATTCAGTTTCACCAATAAGATACGGAGACTTGCTTCACATTTGGAATTACACAAAAAAGATTTTTCATCGGAAAGAGGTCTACGAAGACTTTTGGGAAAACGTCGACGTTTGCTGGCTTATTTGGCAAA
Organism: Triticum urartu; assembly: GCF_056163025.1. Classification (NCBI taxonomy): domain Eukaryota; kingdom Viridiplantae; phylum Streptophyta; class Magnoliopsida; order Poales; family Poaceae; genus Triticum; species Triticum urartu. Next base: position 11,302,821 of record NW_028259461.1, on the reverse strand, counting down.
GAAAAATAGAGTACGTTATAAGAAATTAATCGGTCAGTTGAATATTCGGGAGCAGTAATTTAATCGTTCAAATTTTTTTCTTGTTTTATTATTTTTTTAGTAGTCTTATAGTAGTCTTAGATTTTTCATTTTGATGAGCCTCGCTTTGAGGAATTCATGGAATAATCCATTTTCATGGAATAATGAATTAAGGAAGAAAGGATATGAGTCTACCGCTTACAAGAAAAGATCTCATGATAGTCAATATGGGCCCTCAACACCCATCAATGCATGGTGTTCTTCGACTGATCGTTACTCTCGATGGTGAGGATGTTATTGATTGTGAACCCATATTAGGGTATTTACACAGAGGAATGGAAAAAATCGCGGAAAACCGAACTATTATACAATACTTACCTTATGTAACAAGGATATAGAGAGATTGTAGAAAGGGGATAGGATAGTTATTTTTGCAAGAGACTTGTTGTAAATTCCTTAACTTAAGAAAGAAAAAAGAATAAAAACACAGATACATAACATAAAAAAAAGAATAAATAAGACGAGATTCGACCTCCCCCTACATATTTAATTTCCTCTCCTATACAAAAACTAGCAAGACCCACTCCATTGGTAATTCCATCAATAACACCCTTATCAAAAAACTCCGTGAGTTCGGTTAACCCTCTTATACCGAGGGTAAAGACCCTAGTATAGAAAATATCTATATAACCACGATTATATGACCAACTGTATATATTTTTTTTTACTTGATCTAAAAATTCTTTTTTAGGATTTCCTTTGTAAAAAGAGTTTATTAAATCCAAATTCTGAAAAAAAGAATAAGCGGATCCATAGAAGATATATGCTATGAATAAACCAAAGATAGCTAGACTTACAGAAGAAATTGCATTAGTAATAAATTCATATGAATTTACAAAAGAATTAGAACTTTCCTGGGTAAAGTTTATTGAGGGAGTTAACCACTTTGATAATATGGTTAACTCTGCTATTCCATTACCAATTCCTCCATTATCAAAAGAGATTCCTATGAATCCAATGAACAAAGTGAAAAGTAGTAATATAAGAAGAGGAAATAACATAGTATTTCCCGTTTCATGCGGATAGGCAAAAGTTTTTTTAGCCCCAAAAGACGTAGTAAAGGATCCTATCCTATTTCTTGTATTACCTTGAATTTTTGGTATATTTTGTGAAAAAAAAGAAACTCCACTCTTCGTTGTTGATAAAACGAAATCCCTATTCACTCCTTTGGGTATCCTTTTTCCCCATAAGGATATTGAATACAAGGAACTCTCTTTAGTGCTACTGTAATTTTGAAAATGAACACGCAAATACCCATCAAATGTAAGTAAATATATCCGAAACATATAAAAGGCAGTTAATCCTGCAGTAAAGGAGGCTATTATTCCAAAAAAGGGCGAATACAACCAACTATTACTAAGGATTTCATCTTTGGACCAGAAGCAAGCAAGAGGTGGAATACCACAAAGAGAAAGTGTACCCCATAAAAAAGTAGTTCTTGTGATTGGAATGTATTTTCTTAAACCGCCCATAAGAACCATATTTTGACTTTTATCTGGTGAATATCCAACAAGAGGTTCCATTGAATGAATAACGGATCCGGATCCCAAGAACAATAAAGCTTTTGAATAAGCATGAGTGATCAAATGGAATAAAGCAGCTTGATAAGAACCTATACCTAGAGCTAACATCATATAACCCAATTGAGACATTGTAGAATAGGCTAAGCTTCTTTTAATATCTCTCTGAGCAAGAGCTAAAGTAGCTCCTAAGAATAGTGTTATTGTACCTACTAAAGAAATAAAACTCATTATCAAAGGTAAAGATATGAAAAGAGGAAGAAGTCGAGCTAGAAGAAAAATTCCCGCAGCAACCATAGTTGCTGCGTGTATAAGAGCCGAAATAGGAGTGGGCCCTTCCATAGCATCGGGTAACCATACGTGAAGAGGGAATTGTGCGGATTTCGCAACTGCACCAAGGAATAATAAAAAAGCACACAAAGTAGTAAGTAAAGAGTTAATTCCATTATTAGGAATCCAGTTATTAGCTATTTTGAACAAATCCCTAAACTCTAAACTACCTGTTATCCAAAAAAAACCTAAAATTCCTAATAATAGACCAAAATCCCCTACACGATTAGTTACAAAAGCTTTTTGACAAGCACTCGCTGCGATTGGTCGTGTAAACCAAAAGCCTATCAATAAATAAGAACACATTCCCACGAGTTCCCAAAAAAAATAAATTTGTATCAAATTGGAGCTAGTAACCAATCCCAACATGGAAGTATTGAAAAAACTTATATAAACAAAAAATCTCAAATATCCTTCATCGTGAGACATATAACCATCACTATAAATAAGAACCAGGATTCCTACAGTAGTAATTAGTATTAACATAATAGAAGTAAGTGGGTCAATCAAGTATCCAAATTCTAAAGAAAAATCATTATTGACGGTCCAAGACCATAGATATTGATAGATCGAACTTCCATTTATTTGTTGAATAGACAGTTGAACTGAGAATACCATAGCTATACTTAAGAGTAAAACACTAGGAAAAGCCCATATGCGACGAAGATTTTTTGTTGCTGTCGGAATAAGAATAAGGCCAAATCCCATTGACATAATAACTGGAAGTGGGAGAAGAGGGATTACCCATGCATATTGATATGTATGTTCCATAAGAAAAGAAATTGCAATTTTTACTTCAATTTTTACTTCAATTTTTCTATAAAATTGTTTCCGATTCACCAAACCAATTCTTATCTCTTTCTGAAAGAATAAATAAAAAGAATAAGAAAAAATACTGAAATTCTTAATTTTTCCAAAATTTATCTCATTGAAATAATTAAAAATTAAGAATGGGTTTAGTTGGTTAAATTAAAAAAGTTAATAAAATAACTAGGTAACGAAGTTATTTTATTAACTAAATAAAGATATTTATAAAAATAAAAAAAAAAAAGTGGAATCATTTTACTTTCTATTCATAATTCATTTTTATATTTCTTTAAAACAAAGATGAAACAGCTCTCTTGTTCCATAATTAACTGATTGAGTGAATTCCAATGAAAACCTATGTTTATAAGAAATTATCGAATAGTCCTTACTTCATATAGAACTAAAATTCTAATGACTATAAATTACCTAAGTTTTAGAATGTCTTGTTTAAGAGACTCAGTATTTTTTGTTTTGATTGGAATTCCTTTCCTTTATGGAATACCATTCTGAACTTAATTAACTATTTTCATTTTCCCTTCTTTTTATCCCCCCGTCTTATCTTATATGGGGGATAGGCTTCCATACCATATATCTATATATGGAGTATACTTGATATATAAATAGATATAAATAGATTTAAATGAGAAACCCTTCTATATATTCTATATTATTAAAAAAAAAGTATAAAATATATAAAGAAAAAATGTTAAAAAATTCTTGTTGTCTTATCCGCATTAGACAAAATGAAGTAAAAAATAATTCAAAATTTAAGTATCTTTCAGTATCTAAGTATAAATACTAATAAAAAGAAGAAAGAAGGATTGATTTGCAGCAATAGATGTCTTTCACATACAACTAGAAAAAAGTAATTTCCTTTTTGAATGGCAGTTCCAAAAAAACGTACTTCAATGTCAAAAAAGCGTATTCGTAAAAATATTTGGAAGAAAAAGACTTATTTTTCCATAGTACAATCTTATTCTTTAGTAAAATCAAGATCATTTTCGAGCGGTAATGAGCATCCAAAACCAAAGGGTTTTTCTGGGCAACAAACAAATAATAAGATTTTGGAATAATATGAATTGACTTATCAAAAAAGAATTCCAATTATTTAATAATTTGGATTCTTCTTTGAATGTACTTTTATGTGTCGAATTACTCGGTACAATATTCTTAGAACAAAAAACCCCTCTTATCTTATATATACAAGAAAAAAAAAGTTTTGTTTGGTATACTGTGTGCTAAGTATTCTTTTCCTATCAATGAACTTTTCATAATTTTCCTAATAGAATCCTCATATTCTATTAGGAAAATTATGAAAAGTGGAGTATTCTTACAATAGGACTTACAACTTCCACCTATCTTCTCCAAAATCATAAGGTTAGTAAATCTTATTAATAAGAGCATAAAGACTTTCATTCTAGAAATTTTTAAAAAATCCAAAAAGCCTTTTCTATTTATCCATTTTATTTTAATTTCATCATTAAATAGAAACCCTTTTGGATTTTTTTCATTGTATTGAAAGAATTTTCAAAATGTAAAGGGGAAATTAATTAGAAAAAATTAGTTCTATAATTGCAAGTTAGAAAAAAGAAGTTCCAACTCTTTCAAGCAGTGTTTGTGTTTCTATTGGGCAAAGCAAGAGTTTATTGTAAAAAAAAAAAATGGAAACGATACTACCAAACGAAGTCTATTTTAATGAAAACTCTAATGTTCCTAAATTTTATGGACTTTCCCAATATCGACGATTCCCAAGATAATAGCTATTATTCTTTTAAGTTACCTATTATTTGAAGTTAGCCGCCATGGTGAAATTGGTAGACACGCTGCTCTTAGGAAGCAGTGCTCAAGCATCTCGGTTCGAATCCGAGTGGCGGCATTCTTGAAAAAGAATACAATAGATTAGAAATCAATTCGAAATTTACAATTTTGTAATGGGACCTTCCCCTTATGCTATTTGCAACTTTAGAACATATACTAACTCATATCTCTTTCTCAACGATTTCAATTGTGATTACGATTCATTTTATAACCTTATTAGTTCGTGAACTTGGAGGATTACGCGATTCGTCAGAAAAAGGAATGATAGTTACTTTTTTCTCTATAACAGGATTCTTAGTTTCTCGTTGGGCTTCCTCGGGACATTTTCCATTAAGTAATTTATATGAGTCATTGATCTTCCTTTCATGGGCCCTGTATATTCTTCATACCATTCCTAAAATACAGAACTCTAAAAATGATTTAAGCACAATAACTACGCCAAGTACTATTTTAACGCAAGGCTTTGCCACATCGGGTCTTTTAACTGAAATGCATCAATCCACGATACTAGTACCTGCTCTACAATCTCAGTGGTTAATGATGCATGTCAGTATGATGTTATTAAGCTATGCAACTCTTTTGTGCGGATCCTTATTATCTGCCGCTATTCTAATCATTAGATTTCGAAATAATTTCCATTTCTTTTCTAAAAAGAAAAAAAATGTTTTAAATAAAACATTTTTCTTTAGTGATATTAAATATTTTTATGCAAAAAGAAGTGCTTTAAAAAGAACCTCTGTCCCTTCATTTCCAAATTATTACAAATATCAATTAACGGAGCGTTTGGATTCTTGGAGTTATCGTGTCATTAGCCTAGGATTTACCCTTTTAACCGTAGGTATTCTTTGTGGAGCAGTATGGGCTAATGAGGCCTGGGGATCCTATTGGAATTGGGATCCTAAGGAAACTTGGGCATTTATTACTTGGACCATATTCGCAATTTATTTACATAGTAGAACAAATCCAAATTGGAAGGGTACGAATTCTGCACTTATAGCTTTGATAGGATTTCTTATAATTTGGATTTGTTATTTTGGTATAAATCTATTAGGAATAGGCTTACATAGTTATGGTTCGTTTACATTAACACCTAAATGATTACATAAAATAAAACCTTCATGAAATGAAGGTTTTTACTTTTATGTTTTATTTGAGAACCCCTTGAACGCCTTATCAAAGGGTTCTCAAAAATTCGAGATAGATCTAATTATACTTTTTTACTTATTTCTGCATTATATACTTTTTTACTTATTTCTGCATTAATAGAGCAGACGAGTAAAAAAAAGCAAACCTATTTAGGATAATAATTGGATAAGAGAGCCTCTACCCTGTCAACGGATAGGGAGAGAACAAAATCTGGATAAATACCAATTCCTATTACTGGTAAAAAGATACAGATTAAAATAAAGAGTTCTCGTGGTCCAGAATCCACAAAATTTGCGTTTGGAACATTAAATAGCTTGTATCCATAGAACATCTGGCGTAACATAGATAATAAATAAATAGGAGTTAATATCATTCCAATTGCCATTACAAAAGTAATTAGTGTTTTTGGCATTAACAGAAATTTTGGACTAGTAATTAGTCCAAAAAATACTACTAATTCTGCGACAAAACCACTCATTCCTGGTAAGGCAAGAGAAGCCATTGAAAAGCTACTAAACATGGTAAAAATTTTAGGCATTGGGATAGATATTCCCCCCAGTTCTTCGAGATAAACAAGACGCATTCTATCAGAAGCGGTTCCTGCCAAGAAAAAAAGTAGTAGCACCAATAAATCCATGGGATAATATTTGTAAAATAGCTCCATTGAGTCCAATGTTGGTTATGGAACCAATTCCTATAATTATGAAACCCATGTGAGATACAGAGGAATAAGCTATTCTTTTTTTGAAATTTCGTTGACCAAGAGAAGTTGAAGCTGCATAGATTATTTGGATCGCTCCTATTATTACTAACCAGGGCGAAAATAGATAATGAGCATGAGGTAACAATTCCATGTTGATCCGAATCAATCCATATGCTCCCATCTTTAATAATATTCCCGCTAAAAGCATACATGTACTATAATGTGCTTCCCCATGGGTATCTGGTAACCACGTATGTAGGGGTATAATCGGCAATTTGACAGCATAAGCAATAAGGAAGCCAAAATATAAAAGTATTTCCAAGGTTGCAGGGTATGATTGATTAATTAATCTTTCCAAATCTAATCCTGGTTCGTTGGAACCATATAAGCCCATACCCAGAACTCCGATTAAGAAAAAAATGGAACCGCCTGCAGTATACAAAATAAACTTTGTAGCTGAATATAGACGCCTCTTCCCCCCCCACATGGATAAAAGTAAGTAAACAGGAATTAATTCTAACTCCCACATGATAAAAAAAAGTAAAAGGTCTCGCGAAGAAAATAATCCTATTTGACCACTATACATTGCGAGCATCAGGAAATAGAATAATCGCGAATTCCGTGTAATTGGCCAAGCTGCTAAAGTAGCTAAAGTAGTGATAAATCCTGTCAATAAAATAGATCCTAATGAAAGTCCATCGATTCCCAATCTCCAGTGGAAATCGAAGACATCTATCCATTTATAATCCTCCTTTAATTGGATTAAGGGATCCTCCAGTTGGAAATGATAACAGAACGCATAAGTCATTAGAAGGAATTCTAATAAACAAATAGATATAGTATACCACCTAACGACTTTGTTTCCCTTATGAGGTAAAAAGAAAATTAATGAACCTGCAAATATCGGCAAAACAACAAGTATTGTTAACCAAGGAAAATAACTCATGATAAAGTGATAAAGACAAGATACGTTTTGACCAGAAAAGCCCGTGCTCGATTATTTCGAGCACAGGCTTCTTCGGTAAAGAGGAATCAGACGATTCGAGTGAAGTTTTTTGTAACGTATCAATAAGATAGAGCCATGCTACGTGTTGTTTCAGGCCCTAAATAAACGCGGACACTTAAAAAATCTGTCGGGCAGGCAGATTCACATCTCTTACAACCCACACAATCTTCGGTTCTCGGCGCGGAAGCAATTTGCTTGGCTTTACATCCATCCCAGGGTATCATTTCTAATACATCTGTTGGACAAGCTCGTACACATTGAGTGCATCCTATACATGTATCGTAAATTTTTACGGAATGTGACATTGGATCTATAAATTTTTCTTTTCAACATAAAATTTTTCGATCTGGTAAAAATGAAATTAGTACTATAATGAGTCATATGTATTGTAGACACCAGACGAAGCAATGGTTTATCCAAACTTCAAAAAAAAAAATCTATTTTTTAATCTGTTTGTGAGAAAGCGTGAAGAGAGCCAAGAGACTTTAATTTTGGATTTCAACAATAAATAAGAAATAAGAAAGAATTTTACGAATTGTACAGACGAATTCGAATTAGCCAATAAATTGGCTATCGTCTTTTCAATATAAATTATTGCAATATTCAAATTGCAATATCAATGAATTACAAATACAAAAATTCATTTAAGTGAAAAAGAATACTATGCAATAATCTACTAAAAAAAATGGATATTCTCAAATAATACTAAGAAAATAGTATTGATTTCTATTTATTTTAATATGTGCGCCTTTGTTTAGAGGATTCTATGTCTAATTATTCAAAAGTCTAATTATTCAATAAATTAGATTGATTGATACGAGTGGATTTCCTATTACGATGGATGGAAGAAAGAATGGATAGTCCAATAGCGGCTTCAGCAGCTGCAAGGGCTATAACAAAAATTGCGAAAATATCTCCTTTTAATTGGCGACTATCAAATAGATCAGAAAATGTTACGAGATTTAGATTAATTGAATTCAGTATAAGTTCAAGACATATTAGAGCTCTAACCATGTTTCGGCTTGTGATCAATCCATAGATACCAATCGAAAATAAATAGACACTCAAAAAAAGTACATGCTCAAACATCATTAACTAACTCCTTATCAATCTCGATTCATTTCAATATGAGGGCAAGAATTGAACCGATTCAATTAATTACAATAGAACAATTACACAACAAAAGAAAAAAAAAAAAAAAAAAAAGGAGGTATTTGTTGGCAGTAGATGGATTTTACTAAATCAAAATTGTGATTCTTTAGTTATTTATTTTAGATTTGCAATTCTTATAATTTGTACTTTTTCTAAGTTTTCTTATTGCCGAGCCATAGTAATTGCACCTATTAAAGAAACTAGAAGAATTATGGAAATGAGTTCAAACGGAAGATAAAAATCGGTTGCTAAATGAATTCCAATTTGTTGAACATTATTTATGAGACCCTGTTCTACTATTTGGTTTGATCTTGTAGTCCAAAGAATTCCATACCACGACGTATCTGGGATAGTAGTCATTAGTGAAAAAACAATAGTTATACAAACGAGTGAAGTGAACCCATCTCCAATAGTCCAATAATTCTTATCTTTAGACCATTCTGAGCCATTTACGAACATTACAGCGAATATGATCAAGACATTTATGGCTCCCACATAAATAAGAAGTTGTGCGACAGCTACAAAGTAGGAATTTAATAAAAAATAGAATAAGGATATACAAACAAGAACTAATCCCAGCGAAAAGGCAGAATAAATGGGGTTGGTAAGTAATACTACTCCTAGACCCCCTAGTAGAAGAACAAATCCCCCAAATAGCATAAGAATCTCATGTATTGGTCCAGGTAAATCCATTATGGATAAAAAGAAATTAATAGTATAAAATTTTTCATGAACTGACTAAAACTAAAGGATTCAAGGAAGGAAAAAAGGATTAGGGTATTTTTTTGTGTATAAACTTATAGTTATAAATTATATTATATCACGAAAATCTAGTCTGATTTAAAATAAGAAATAATTTCCAATAAGCAGTAGTTTTTCGTTTTTCTTTATAGTTTAATTTTAAAGTTTAATAAAGAATTATTAGATTTTTATAACAGAAAGACAAAATCAAAGTTTAGTAATCAGTAATCGTTCTTGAATTCGAAGATTTTTCTTTGTTTATTTTACTTTCAGACGAATTCCTAATTGTTTGAATTGTGTAATCTCCCATTATGGAGATTGGTAACCGACTTAAAGCAATTTGATTGTAATTCAATTCATGACGATCATAGGTAGAAAGTTCATATTCTTCAGTCATTGATAAACAGCTTGTTGGACAGTACTCAACACAATTGCCACAAAATATACAAACTCCGAAATCAATACTATAATTAAGCAATTGTTTTCTTTTAATATCCTTTTCAAATCTCCAATCCACAACGGGTAAATCTATCGGACATACGCGAACACATACTTCACAAGCAATACATTTATCAAATTCAAAGTGGATTCGCCCTCGGAAACGCTCTGGTGTAATTGATTTTTCATAAGGGTAGTGAATCGTTATAGGTAAACGATTTGTGTGGGATAAGGTAGTTATGAAACTTTGACCTATGTACCTTGTAGCACGTATTGTTTGTTGACCATAACTCATGAACCCAGTTACCATAGGGAACATATTCATTCTAAATATCTATGAAAAAGATATGTTTCTTTCTCTTGTTTGAGAGAGCTTTTGTGTTGAAAATATTCTTACTATTATTGTATTATCTTATTTATAGTGAAACAAGTTGAGAAGAGGTTGTTAATAAGAGATTGCCCAGGGAAATAGGTAAAAGAAATTTCCATCCAAGATTTAATAACTGATCCATTCTCATCCTCGGTAAAGTCCATCTTATTGTGATAGAAATGAAGAGAAATAAATAAGCTTTAGTTAATGTAATAAATATACCCATTGTCATTTCCAAAATTCCAACTGCTTTATTCATTTGGAAAAAATCAAAAAAGGATATATAGGGAATAGATAAATTCCACCCGCCCAAGTAGAGAACTGTTACAAATAAAGAAGAAACTAATAAATTTAGGTAAGAAACAAGATAAAATAAACCATATTTGATACCGGAATATTCAGTTTGGTAACCTGCTACTAATTCTTCCTCCGCTTCTGGTAAATCAAAGGGTAATCTTTCACATTCTGCCAAAGAAGAAATTAAAAAAACCAGAAAACCTATAGGCTGACGCCAAATATTCCATCCAAAAAAACCGTATTTTGACTGTGCTTCAACTATATCAACTGTACTTGAACTGTTAGATAATCATAGTCGGTGATAACATCACAGTTCCCACCGCTATTTCAAAACCGTACATGAAACCTTAGCTTCATACGGCTTCTCTATGATCAGAAAAAGGAAAGGACTGTTTTGTTCCTAGCCCCGGGGGCGTAGATAGAATTAGATAAAATAAAATAGATTTGAAAGTCCTAAATTAGACCAAAGGAATTCCGTCTGCTAGAATAAGAAAAAGCGCTTCCGAATTGATCTCATCCTTTATAATATAATGAAAATTTTTCTTTGTTCAGTAATAACTTAATCTTGGAATAAAACACTTGTTACTTGTTATAGGAATTCAATTAATAAATGGAAAGAGTTGGGTATTAGTTCATGAGCAATTCTGCATGAATATGGATAGAGGAAGGAAATAATGAAAATTTTTTCTAGTGCACTCCATATCTTTTTTACTATTCTTCTTTCCCCAGGGAGGGGGTATTTAAAAAGAAAAAATGGATAAAGGGTTAATTCGTTCTTGATAGCCATTTCCTTAACAAGTGAATGGGAACATACTCTGGATCGGAATCCGAAGAAAGTACTACTTGATAATTTCTACAAATTGCAAGTCCTTATTATGATTCCTTTTATGGGCAAAAATCTCTAATGTTTTAGATTTTCCATTACTAATCCTTTATGTACTTTAGTGTTCCTAACCCTTCACTAACTTTTGGTGGATTCTTCTTATGGATTATTAAGTTATAGTAATAACTAGGAGTATTCTAGTAATGGAATTCCATATCGTGAATCCTTTATTCTTGGCCGCTTCAAGATATGATGACTAATTAAAAAATATCAACCTTGGGATAAAGAGTTTACACTGCTTATGTTTACTTCCACTTTTTTCTTGTACGTAGGAAATGAGATTTTTTCTTTTTACTACAAATTTATAAGCTGTTTTGTTTCACTCATATAGCTATCTAGTTTAACTTACCAACCCAAATACTAAATAAGAAAAGGAATATAAATAGTTAATGGATTTTATAGGAAAAAGATCTATTTTAACGAATCACACGTAGAGATATTGCTAGCACACAAAAAGTTAATGGTATTTCATAACTAATGGATTGAGCAGCAGCTCGTAGACCGCCTGAAAAAGAATATTTATTATTTGAGCTATATCCTGCCATAAGAAGACCAATAGGAGCTATACTTGAAATGGCAATCCATAAAAAAACACCAATACTAAGATCGGCTAAAACAAAATGATATCCCAAAGGGATAACTAAAAAACTTAATAAAACTGATATGACTGCTATAGAGGGTCCAATGCTAAATAAAGAAATATCTCCTCGGGATGGCAGAATATCTTCTTTAAAAAGTAGCTTAGTCCCATCTGCTATAGCTTGAAGCAGGCCCAGGGGGCCAGCATATTCAGGACCAATACGTTGTTGTATCGACGCAGATATTTCTCTTTCTAACCACACAATTACGAGTACCTCTATTGTTATTCCCAAAAGGAGGGTCAAAATGGGTAGAATCGATATCAGTCCATAGACTTCTTTTAATAATTCCAATTTCGAAAAAGAATTGATAGTTTCTACCTCTACCCTATCTATTATCATTTCAACGATCAACTTCCCCCATAATGATATCTATACTACCTAATATCGTCATGATATCAGCCAATTTCATTTTTTTAACTAGCTGAGGAAGAATTTGCAAATTAATAAACCCGGGTGGACGGATTTTCCATCTCCAGGGGAAAAGGCTATCATCTCCTACTAGATAAATCCCTAATTCACCTTTTGGGGCTTCTACTCTTACATAAAGCTCTTGTCTTGACAATTCAAAATTGGGCGAAGGTTTTTTACCAAGAAATTTATACTCAAAATCATTCCATTCAGAATTATTTTCTTTCTTAAAGCGTCGGACTTCTAAATTTTCATAAGGTCCTCCAGGAATTTTTTCTACAGCTTGTTGAATTATTTTGATGGATTCCCTCATTTCACCAATTCTTACTAAATAGCGAGCTAACGAATCCCCTTCTTTTTGCCATTGGACTTTCCAATCAAATTGGTTGTAAGACTCATAAGGATCTACTTTACGAAGATCCCATTGTATTCCAGAAGCTCGTAACATCGGTCCCGATAAGCCCCAATTTACTGCTTCTTCTCCGCTAATAAAACCTACTCCTTCAACTCGCTCTAAAAAAATTGGATTCTGTGTAATAAGTTGTTGATATTCAACAACTCCGCGTAAAAAATAATCACAGAAATCTAAACATTTATCGATCCATCCATAAGGTAGATCGGCGGCTACTCCTCCGATGCGAAAGTAATTGTGCATCATTCGCATACCTGTAGCAGCTTCAAATAGATCATATATTAATTCTCTCTCTCTAAAAATATAGAAAAAAGGAGTCTGTGCGCCGAGATCCGCCATAAAAGGTCCAAGCCATAGCAAGTGAGAAGCTATCCGGCTTAATTCTAACATAATTACCCTAATATAGCTGGCTCTTTGTGGTATTTGAATATTCTCCAAGAATTCTGGTGCATTTACTGTTATTGCTTCTGTAAACATAGTAGCTAAATAATCCCACCTTGTTACATAAGGTAAGTATTGTATAATAGTTCGGTTTTCCGCGATTTTTTCCATTCCTCTGTGTAAATACCCTAATATGGGTTCACAATCAATAACATCCTCACCATCGAGAGTAACGATCAGTCGAAGAACACCATGCATTGATGGGTGTTGAGGGCCCATATTGACTATCATGAGATCTTTTCTTGTAAGCGGTAGACTCATATCCTTTCTTCCTTAATTCATTATTCCATGAAAATGGATTATTCCATGAATTCCTCAAAGCGAGGCTCATCAAAATGAAAAATCTAAGACTACTATAAGACTACTAAAAAAATAATAAAACAAGAAAAAAATTTGAACGATTAAATTACTGCTCCCGAATATTCAACTGACCGATTAATTTCTTATAACGTACTCTATTTTTCTTTGCCAAATAAGCCAGCAAACGTCGACGTTTTCCCAAAAGTCTTCGTAGACCTCTTTCCGATGAAAAATCTTTTTTGTGTAATTCCAAATGTGAAGCAAGTCTCCGTATCTTATTGGTGAAACTGAATACTTGAAATTCAACAGAACCCCTGTTTTCTTCTTTTTCTTCTTTAACCATAAATCCAAAAATTTTTCTACCTCCTTTCTTTTTCATGTATTTTTTCTGATCAGGAAAAATACAAAATTATGTCAGTTATTTTGAAGTTATTCTAATCTCGTACACACACAAATTTGCAATTATTCATCTACTACTGGAATTTGGATTTATTTTATCGATGCAAATTGGATTTGGATAGAAGGGTACATTCTTTCTAATATTTTAGATAGAAGAAATGTTTCTTCTATCTAAAATATTAGAAAGAATTTTGCTGATTTA
>NW_028259461.1:11266229-11271229 GCF_056163025.1 Triticum urartu | reverse complement strand
TCGTACCTTAATGAAAGGAAAATCGTAATTTTTCGTTAGGTATTTGACCAAATAGATCGTCCAGTTCCTACAGAACCTATCACTAAAATACCCGATAGGGCTAAGCGGAACGAAAAGGGTTTTCCATGAGATGGTAAATGAAAACGATTAGTCCCACACGAGGTTTGGGAATAAGTGATTGTCTGATAATGAGCAAGGAATATACGTCTTTCTGCTAAAGAGGATCTATTAAACTCATAATTCATTAGATCCTTGTTATCAATGCCAACTAGGTATCATAAGTAAATGGATCCCGGTGTTCAATCCTTTGATAACCAAGGTCATTCTTTGCTAAAGAGAAATGATCACTATGAGTCAGACTCAATAGAATTGGATCCATTCCAAATAGCGAGAATTAGGATTCTTGATCCCTCTCAATCTCTCTTTCAATTCGAGGATCCAGAGAGGTGTTTTCATAGTCATCTCCGAATATTTGCCATCTCGGAATATTTTCGATTTCATTTTTCTATGATATGTCTTTCTATATGAAAATTGGTTATTTACGATGTACGATGATCCCTGTTAAGCATCCATGGCTGAATGGTTAAAGCGCCCAACTCATAATTGGTAAATTTGCGGGTTCAATTCCTGCTGGATGCACACGAACGGGAACATTCCATAAGTCTATTGGAACTGGCTCTCTATCCATGGAATCTCATCCATCATCCATACATAACGAATTGGTATGGTATATTCATACCATAACATAAGAACAATAAGAACTCGAATTCTTATCGATACTGGAACTCAGAGCATAGGAGGGAAAGTCGATTTATGGATGGAATCAAATACGCAGTATTTACAGAAAAAAGTCTTCGTTTATTGGGAAAGAATCAATATACTTTTAATGTCGAATCGGGATTCACTAAGACAGAAATAAAGCATTGGGTCGAACTCTTCTTTGGTGTTAAGGTGGTAGCTGTGAATAGCCATCGACTACCTGGAAAAGGTAGAAGAATAGGACCTATTCTGGGCCATACAATGCATTACAGACGTATGATCATTACCCTTCAACCGGGTTATTCTATTCCACTTCTAGATAGAGAAAAAAACTAAAGGAGAATACTTAATAATACGGCGAAACATTTATACAAAACACCTATCCCGAGCACACGCAAGGGAACCGTAGACAGGCAAGTGAAATCCAATCCACGAAATAATTTGATCCATGGACGGCACCGTTGTGGTAAAGGTCGTAATTCCAGAGGAATCATTACCGCAAGGCATAGAGGGGGAGGTCATAAGCGCCTATACCGTAAAATAGATTTTCGACGGAATCAAAAAGACATATCTGGTAGAATCGTAACCATAGAATACGACCCTAATCGAAATGCATACATTTGTCTCATACACTATGGGGATGGTGAGAAGAGATATATTTTACATCCCAGAGGGGCTATAATTGGAGATACTATTGTTTCTGGTACAAAAGTTCCTATATCAATGGGAAATGCCCTACCTTTGAGTGCGGTTTGAACTATTGATTTACGTAATTGGAAGTAACCAATTAGGTTTACGACGAAACCTAGAAATCGATCACTGATCCAATTTGACTACCTCTACGGGATAGACCTCAACAGAAAACTGTTGAGTAACGGCAGCAAGTGATTGAGTTCAGTAGTTCCTCATAGAAAATTATTGGCTCTAGAGATATGGTAATATGGAGAAGACAAAATTGTTTGAAGCACGCACAGAACCGGAAGCGCCCCTTGTTTCAAAGAGAGGAGGACGGGTTATTCACATTTAATTTGATGGTCAGAGGCAAATTGAAAGCTAAGCAGTGGTAATTAAGACCCCCGGGGGAAAATAGGGATGTCTCCTACGTTACCCATAATATGTGGAAGTATCGACGTAATTTCATAGAGTCATTCGATCTGAATGCTACATGAAGAACATAAGCCAGATGACGGAACGCAGAGACCTAGGATGTAGAAGATCATAACATGAGCGATTCGGCAGATTTGGATTCCTTTCCTATATATCCACTCATGTGGTACTTCATCATATGATTCATATAAGATCCATCTGTCTAGAGATCGTCATATACATCTAGAAAGCCGTATGCTTTGGAAGAAGCTTGTACAGTTTGGAAGGGGTTTTTGAGAGAAAAGAAGAATCTACTTCAACCGATATGCCCTTAGGCACGGCCATGCATAACATAGAAATCACACGTGGAAGGGGTGGGCAATTAGCTAGAGCAGCAGGTGCTGTAGCGAAACTCATTGCAAAAGAGGGTAAATCGGCCACTTTAAGATTACCATCTGGGGAGGTCCGTTTAGTATCCCAAAACTGCTTAGCAACAGTCGGACAAGTGGGTAATGTTGGGGTGAACCAAAAAAGTTTGGGTAGAGCCGGATCTAAGTGTTGGCTAGGTAAACGCCCCGTAGTAAGAGGGGTAGTTATGAACCCTGTGGACCACCCCCATGGGGGCGGTGAAGGGAAAGCTCCCATTGGTAGAAAAAAACCCACAACCCCTTGGGGTTATCCTGCGCTTGGAAGAAGAACTAGGAAAAGGAAAAAATATAGCGATAGTTTTATTCTTCGTCGCCGTAAGTAAATACGTAACTAGGAATATGGAAAATTGCATTTTTGGAATTTGCAATAATGCGATGGGCGAACGACGGAATTGAACCCGCGCATGGTGGATTCACAATCCACTGCCTTGATCCACTTGGCTACATCCGCCCCTTATCCAGCTAAAGGATTTTTTTCTTTTTTCCATTGATCATTATTCTATTTATTCTGACCTCCGTACTTCGATCGAGATATTGGACATAGAATGCCACTCTTTAAAAAGGAAAAAAGGAGTAATCAGCTGTGACACGAAAAAAAACGAATCCTTTTGTAGCTCATCATTTATTGGCAAAGATAGAAAAGGTCAATATGAAGGAGGAGAAAGAAACAATAGTAACGTGGTCCCGGGCATCTAGCATTCTACCCACAATGGTTGGCCATACAATCGCGATTCATAATGGAAAGGAACATATACCTATTTACATAACAAATCCTATGGTAGGTCGCAAATTGGGGAATTCGTGCCTACTCGGCATTTCACGAGTTATGAAAATGCAAGAAAGGATACTAAATCTCGTCGTTAACTGAATTCTGAATAGAAAGATTAAGAAGAAAAAAAGATTCAAAATAAAGTAAAGGTAGGCGGGGAATAACCTTATTTATGACAAGTTTCAAACTAGTAAAGTATATCCCTAGGATAAAGAAGAAGAAAAGTGGGCTAAGGAAACTCGCAAGGAAAGTTCCAACCGATCGTCTACTTAAGTTCGAGAGAGTTTTCAAAGCACAAAAACGTATCCCTATGTCTGTTTTCAAAGCACAAAGAGTTCTTGACGAGATTCGCTGGCGTTACTACGAGGAAACTGTTATGATACTGAACCTCATGCCCTATCGAGCATCTTATCCCATCTTAAAGTTGGTTTATTCGGCAGCCGCAAATGCTACTCATTTATAGGGATTTCGACAAAGCGAATTTATTTATTACTAAAGCCGAAGTCAGTAGGAGTACTATTATGAAGAAATTCAGACCTCGAGCTCGAGGACGTAGTTTCCCCATAAAAAAAAGCATGTGTCATATAACAATTGTACTAAATATAGTAAAGAAATCTAAATAACCTTTAGATCCATCTAAGATTTCGATTCCCAGTAAAAAAAATATAGAATAGAAAAATATGGACAAAAAATAAATCCACTCGGTTTCAGACTTGGTACAACCCAAAAACACCATTCCTTTTGGTTCGCACAACCAAAAAATTATTCTGAAGGTCTACAGGAAGATAAAAAAATAAGGGATTGTATCAAGAACTATATACAAAAGAATAGGAAAAAGGGCTCGAATAGAAAAATAGAATCAGACTCAAGTTCCGAAGTAATTACACATAATAGAAAAATGGACTCAGGTTCAAGTTCCGAAGTAATTACACATATAGAAATCCAAAAAGAAATCGATACGATCCACGTCATAATCCATATTGGATTCCCAAATTTATTAAAGAAAAAAGGAGCAATCGAAGAATTAGAGAAAGATCTACAAAAGGAAATTAACTCTGTAAACCAGAGATTTAATATTTCTATCGAAAAAGTTAAAGAACCTTATAGACAGCCTAACATTCTTGCAGAATATATAGCTTTCCAATTAAAAAATAGAGTTTCATTCCGAAAGGCAATGAAAAAAGCCATTGAATTAACTAAAAAAGCAGATATAAGGGGAGTAAAAGTAAAAATTGCGGGTCGTCTCGGAGGAAAAGAAATTGCACGCGCCGAATCTATAAAAAGGGTAGACTTCCCCTCCAAACAATTCGCGCTAAAATTGATTATTGCTGCTATCCAATTCGGACTATCTATGGAGTATTAGGTGTAAAAATTTGGATATTCGTAGACGAAGAATAAGTAATCTTGTCTTCGGATTCTGTCCATTGATAGAATAAAAAATGACAAGAGACTTTTTTCCTGAAATCCCTGCAAAAGAAGAAATTATACCTCTTTCTATAAGATTTAATGAAAATTGATAAATCATTTAATATAATTGCTATGCTTAGTGTGTGACTCGTTATTTTTTTCTTTTTTTTAAGAAAAAAACTTAGTAATTATAGAAAATTAACTAATAACCAACCTATTGCTTCGTATTGTCGAGATCCTAACTAAGAAACAGTCACTATATGAATAAATACCTCTATCATAACATAAATGAGTAGATGTGTCATATAGTTGTAGCAACTGCAATTTTTTCTCTAAAAAAGAAAAGGGATTCTAGGTTGTGAAGCAAAACTAAAGGGATGTGGATAAAGGGAGGGATGATAGAAAGAAGGAAGAGGAAATAAATAAGATATAGGATTCCACTATGTATGGTCTATGAATTACATCATAAAAGGCAATGTGATAAAGCATCAATATAATAAAAATAATAGAGAATTAAAAATTGTAACTTGAAACAAGAACTACAAATTTAA